>NW_027624893.1:0-7660 GCF_034508935.2 Berghia stephanieae
ATGAGTTTTTAAGTATTGTATTGTAAATAGTTTTTGGGTTTAGGGGTAGGAGAGTAGTGTGTGTTTTAGTAGTAGTAAAATAAAATTTAAAAAAGGGTTTAGTTTTTGGGAAATTAAGGTTTAGTTATAGTTTTGAGAGTTTTTTGGGGGAAGAGTGAAAAGGTGAGTATGGTTTTTAGTAGGTGGTTGAGTTTTTGTTTTAGAAAAGTAAAAAAGTATTTTTTATTAGTGGTGTATATGTATAAAAATAGTGGGGGGGAAGGGGGGGGGGTTTTGAGTATTTTAAAGGGGTAATATGGGTGTTTTTAGATATATTTAATTATAATTAAATTTAAAATTAAATATTTTTAAAAAATTAAAAAAATTATTAAATTAAAAAAAAAAGAAAATATTATCATTAATAAAAAAAAAAATTAAAAAAATAAAAATTTTTCAAAAAAAAAGAATAGAAAAAAATAAATAACCCCTCCAAAACAAAAGGGGGGGGGTTTTTTTTTTTTAAATTTTTTTGTTTTTTTTTCAAAAAAAAATTTTTTTTTTTATTTATTTTAAAAAAAAATTACACTATCTTTCTAAATTTAAACCTAAACAATTTTTTTTTAAAAAAAACCTTTAAAATATTCCCTTATTTTAAAAAAGGGTTTTTCTACCAAACAATCTAAAAATATTTTCCCCAATAATTTTTCCCCCTTTTTTTTTAAAAAAAATTTTTTTATAAAAAAATAAAAAAAAAAATTTTTTTTAAAAAAACAAAAATTTTTTAAAAAACTTATTTTTATTTTTTTTAAAGTTTAAAAAATATTAAAAAAAGTATAAAAAGAAACCATACTAGAACACTTTAGGAATTTTTTAAATACTTAAAAAAATTTTACACAACTACCCCCCCCAAAAAATTTTATA
Organism: Berghia stephanieae; assembly: GCF_034508935.2. NCBI lineage: Eukaryota > Metazoa > Mollusca > Gastropoda > Nudibranchia > Aeolidiidae > Berghia > Berghia stephanieae. The sequence goes on from NW_027624893.1 coordinate 901, forward strand.
ACTTTAAAAATTTTTGAATATAATCTGTATTAAAAAAAGGGGGAATTTAAAAAAATTTAAAAAAAGGAAAGTTAACAAAAAAAAAATTTTTTGGGAAGGAAATAACCCTTTAGTGTTAACCACTAAATCAAAAATTTTTTTTTTTTTGAAAAGAGTTAAGGGTGAAATAAATTTAAATTTTTTGGGGGTTTTTAAAATTTTTTTTTTATTTTATTTATTTAGTTTATTTTTTGGGGGGGGGGTAAGAAAAATTAAAAAAAGGGTTTTTGAAGGTAAAAAATTTGGAAATGGATTTTTTGAAAAAAATTTATGAAAGTTTTGAAAAAAGTATGGGGTTTGAAGTTGGGGGAGTTTTTTTTAATTGAAGGGGTGATTTTAGAAAAATGAAAAAAAAAATTTTAAGGGGGGGGGAAAGGGATTTAAAAAAAAGGAAGGGTAGTTAAATTTTTTTTTAATTTTTTTTAAACCAAAAAACCCAAAACTACCCCTCTTACACAAAAAATGTTTTTGTAAAATGTAAAAAGTTAAAAGCAATTGAAAAAAAGAATGGTTTTAATTAAAAAAAAAATGTAAGGTTTGGAAAGGAAAAAATTTTTTTTGGGAAATTGGCTTTGGGAAAAAAAAACCCTTTTTTTTAAAAATTTGGGAAAACCATTTGACTGTAATGGTGCAATAAAGCCTTTAAAGAAAAATTGTTTTTGGACAAACAAAAAAAATTTCATTCCGTGGCAATAAATATGCGTGTACCTTGTGTCCCAAGTTTTTTAAAAGGGAAAAAAATTTTAAAAGCACAAAAATTTCATAAAATGAAAATTCTCTGCAATGCAGGTTTTGCAAAAAGGCTGCCAGAATAAGGCGTTTTTTAGCTTTTGTTAAAGGTCAAAAAAGGTCCCACATCTATGGTCCTCTTTGTGGTAAAAGTTTTACAGGGGGGATAATTTTAAGCAACCCTCCGTCGACACAAAGGGGGGAAAAACCTTTTAAAGGGACAATTTGCCCTAGGGCCCTTTTGTTTCCAAAGGAGAATATGAGCATGTCAACATCCCCTACAGAAGAAGTCCTACATGGTGATATATTGGAAAGAATTTACTTTGTTAAGTAGCTTTAGAACTCATGCAAGAATCATACTGGAAATAAAACCCTTTAAATGTAATCTGTGCTTTTAAAACCTTCAAACAAAGTCATCATCTAAAAAACCCCCCTTAGATCACATTTGGAGAAAAACCCTTTCAAATCACGGGATGTAAAAGGGATTCAGTATAGAAGGGCTTTGAAAAATCACATGCCCGGATCCCAAAATGTGTAATGCCAAATCATAACAAAAAGGGAAAAGGGGAAAATGGCGCAGAGTAAATTTAGATCAATAATTTTTCGGGCAACAGGGATTGGAAAAACAATGGGGATGAAGAAAAATTTAAGGAACAATGATCTGAACAGTTATGAGGGGTCAGAATGGTCCCTCGAAAGCTTTTCTGATTTTTTAAAAGCACACTACCCAACGAGTTTCACAAAATTTGAAAAGGTTCATCCCAGTACATTTCTCATGAACGGAAAAATTTAAGAAATATGAGGGTATCAGAGGATTGGGAAATAAATAAATCACACAAAGGGTTTCAAACATTCTGAAATGCACAGTGACATAAAAAACGCTGAAAGAATTAGGAGTAGACAGTGGAGTGTCAACTTCTAGATTTTATGTTGTTGGAAGTGAAGTAAGAGTTTCTAAAGAACTTGAAGCGAACAAAGAAGTGAGACCTTCCAAAGTATTGAAGCAGATGAAGTTAGTGCGTTCTAAAGACTTTGGGAAAAAGCAATGAAATAAGAACATCTAAAGAATCAGTAACTGATATTGAGAGATCAACTAAAGAATCAAAAAATGAACCAAGATAATCAGGAGAGGTTATGACCCAAGACTCTGATCAAACATCAGCAGATGTCTGACATCTAACAAAAGTGAGATCATCTCCTTTTCATAAAAAATTGGACAAGGTCTTTCAAGTAAAAAGGGTTTAAAAATCTAAAGCATCACATGAACTTTTGATAAACACCTTAAGGTTTCTGAGAAAAATGACAGTCAATATCCATGAAATTTCACGTGGTACATCTTTCTGAATGTAAAGACAAGGAAACACATATGGCAAACATACAAATGAAAACCTTTTGTGTGCACTGTTTGCAAGAAGCGTTTGATGATAAGCAACTATGAAAGACACAAAAACGTCATTTCAATAAAAATGAACACATTGTTCCATGTGTGGAAAAGTGTTCAAGGGAAAACGCTGGCTTATAATCACAAAGAAATTTCATGAAAAGGAGGAATCATTACAGTGTGCTGTGTGTAAAAAGATATTCAAAGTAAACTAAGTTTATGGGGTCACATTAAAGGTCACAAGAAGTTGGAAATCAAATGACTGCCCTGTGTGCGGTAAAATTTTACAAGTGCAATAATTTGAAGCAACACCTCCGTCGGGACAAAGGAGAAAAGCCATATAAATGTACAATTTGCCCCAGGTCTTTTGTTTCTAAAGAGAAAATGAGAGGCATGTTCAACAGTCATACTAAGAGAAGTCCTACAGTGTGATATATGTGGGAAATGAATTTACTTGTTAAGCGTTTGAGAACACATTCAAGAATTCATTCAGGTAAAACCTTTCAAATGCACCATGTGTCCTAAAACTTTTGTTCAAAGCCACCATCTAAAAACTCATCTGAGATCTCATCTAGGAGACAAGCCCCACAAGTGCACAACCTGTGACAAAGCTTTCAGTGATAGGAGGACTTTAAGGAATCATATGCTTCGTCATACTAGAAAAACTTCGTCAGATTCTGTGTATAATAATGCATTTCAAAGTGAGACCAAAATCTTACATACACCTCATGGTGAACTTTTAAATTTGAATTATAATCATGTGTATTGTGAGAATACTAATTTTTTCAGCAGAGACTCATATCTGCACACTTTTGGAAATTTTTATAAAATACTAAGAGATATATATAAGCAAAGCAACACATTGTTGAAAGTGTTATGATATTAATAATAATTAAAATGCATGTTGTAATTAACCTATCACTTTAATTAGATTGTAAGTTAATTCACTAAATATACTGGGTGGGGTTCCTACCTCCCATAGTGGGCAGGGGGGTACATACTGTGTCTTCTATCCCCTTATAACTGTTTTCCAACATGCTTTCTGTCTTTGTCTTGGAATGAGATTACTTGGTTTTGTCCTGGCCCTGGCCGGAGTCCTAGCTGGGAGGAAACAGTCAAATGCATAGTTATGTGTTGGAGATATTTCTTTCCTTGTAAATCATCTCTGTTATATATTAGTATATTTGTTATTTTCAATGTATAATGTTAGCATTGAGTGTATTCCTCTTTGTTGATTTTGTGCTTGTGCCCGATGAGACTTAGAGGTGATCTCAAACTATGTACATTGGTGGTGTGAGTGTGCTCTTGGAATCTACATCTGATCCCTATTTGTCCCCAGTTCCCCTATGTCTTACTTTTTCTTGGGTGCTTTAATTGTAATTCTATAATTTTTTACTATCCCATTTTCTTCCATTTTTACTGCGCTGATATAACCTAAATGTGTTGCAAGCGCCGTAAAACCCTGAAAAACAAACAAAACAAACAACATAAATATATGTATATATTCATTACAAAAGCTTTTTACAGCAGAAGTATTATTGATCATTACAAATATTTGGTTCTAAGGGTGATTACAGTTCTTTTGTAGGGTTGTTGGATGTCTATTTAAGTTGTCAAGTTAATTGTATGTACTGTACTTCTTGATCCGTTGTGGGATAACAGTTGTTCTTGCAGCATATTGGGGTCTGGGCCAGCTTCCTTGTGCATCTTCAGCTGGTGTCTCCATTTCCTCTTTTGTTATCCCAACATTTCCTTTACCCTTGATTTCCAATCGAGAACCGGACGTGACATTCGATGGCTGCCTTCCGAGTATATGTCCAACCCAGTGCCCATTTCCTCTGGAAATCGATTTTGTTGGACATTCATTGGTCTTCTTCCACATTCCAGTCCAGTGTTAAGAGAGTTTATCAGACCATTTGATTTTCAAGACAGAATGTTTAAATTATCATCGAAAACTTGGATTTTTTATGTGATAGTTTTTGTCATATTCCAAGTCTCTGAACCACATTAGAAGACTCTTAAATTCTATTTGTTACATTTCATTATCTTAGGGCTTCTTTAGCCTTTTCAATTCTGCTTTTGTCTTGCCAGAGTTTCTTACCAAATGACAAGATACAAGTATTTTCTGCCATGTAATGCCCTACCCCTTGCTCTAAGTTGAATTGATGGTGGTGATTTTAATCGATTTACATTACCTCTTCCTTGTCAGTCCTAGTCAGATGGACAGCCCAACACTAATTAGGAAAGCAGAGGACATCTGGATTGAGGGCCCTTACTGCAAAGTCATCTCTCATGTTTCCTCTACAACCACTTCGGTCAGGAGAATGAAGTGAGGTGTGATGGAAGGTTCACTTTATCTGCTTAGTACAGGTTTACAAAATGTTTGCTGGTTGTCCATTGCATTTCAATTCTTGTGTATATATTCATGATCCAGTCAATTATCAAGAGTGACAATAAGCAACCTGTTTATCTCCATTCTTGGTCTGGAGTGAGTGCGAGTTTGTCACTGCAGATATCGGGCATGTTGAACCTTACAGATTTGATTAAGGAGTGGTATTTCCCAGTTTTGCATTAATTTCCATCATAGCTTCCCCATCCAGACTGTCACAGGCCTTTTCAAATTGATGAATGGATCTATATAGGGAACTGCCAACACTTGATCATTCAATAATAATGTTGCCTTATAGTCTTTGCAAGACTTATCTTGAAGAAAACATACACACGTTGGTCTCATGGTAAGAGACTTGAAACCTTTCAGAATTATTCTGTAGTATTTCTTCGTTCCACATTTTTGACAATAGTGGTTATAACATTTTAGCTGTTGTAACTGTGTCAGCTTCAGTGCTTCTTGAGGTTTGCATGTGAGCTAGCTGTTTGTCATTCTTCAATATTTTTATTCCTTATATTAATCCAATTCAGAAGGTGGGCCGTTTTTGACATTTAATGTTTCTTTATCATACAAGGTGTCTTTCCATTGGGGGGCCCTGTCTTCTTCTTTTCTTGGTAATTGTATTAGCCTTTTAATTAGGATCCAAACTTCATTTCACAATTTCATGAATTCAAAGAAACGCGTTTCAACACCACACTGTAAGTCATTTCATTATTTGTTGTGTTTTTTCCCCCGTTTCTCAAATTATTGTTAATTGTGCATTGTTTTTTTTTTTGTTTGTTTCAGCCAGTTATTGAGGGAGTTCATCATAAAGTGTTTGGTCCAGCATTGTCTCTTTTCTATCTCCTTTCTAATAATGTTTCCTTCTTTCTTATTGAATGTTTTGGGGTTTTTTTTCCCGGCAAGTCCTAAATGTGCATTCTTTAATCGTGTCTTGCAGTTTCTTGACTTTGTGATTACTTCCTAAAATTTGTACTTTGTCTTTTCACAGGGGCCATGAGATTAGTTGGTTTGTTCTAGTATTTTCCTTCGAACCGTTTCACTGTATGATAAGTTGCACTTGTTTTATAATAATTTTATGTCCATTTGTCTTTTTTAGATTTGAGCTAGGCAATGCTTCTTTGAGTGGTTAAAGCAACCACGGTCAGATTTCAGTAAAATTGGTAAACTCAATAATTTAAAAAAAATATTTGACATTAATTTAATGTCTCAATCTTTTAAAAATAATTTTCCAAGAAAATTGTGTTAATTTGCAATTAAACACTTTTACCCGAAATTATTCTTACTGCAGATATTTTTAATGAAATCATTGGGACCAGGAAAAAAATCTCATAATAGAGAGTTGTCGTTACTGTGGAGAAACCAAAAATGGAGGGGGAGGCGGGTGGGGGTAAAGTACCAAGATCGCTCGAATCTTTTTGAGTCATGTCAGCACAGCTGCATTGACATTAGCATTCATCGACCATCACTTTTTTTTTTTCGTTGATGTTCAAACCCATGCTGTTTGATTTTTTTTCCCACATCTTGATGATTGTGGACATGTTCTTATGAGGAATCGTGTACTTTGTAACATTGTCTCTCTTCTTCTTTGTACCCCATTATAACGGATGTCGTTATAAGTAGGCTTCACTGTATAATAAATGTTTGAAGTATTTTGCCATTTTTTTTCAATTGGAATTTGGAAGTGATTATTTAGGGAGTATTACACAATTAGCCACAGCAGAAGAATTATTTGGGCAATGTGACTAAAGAGGCTAAATATAAAGAGAAAATAAAAAAAAAAAACAGAAACACAACAATACCAATGATAAATATAATATAGGGAGAATAAAATTTAAAAAAAATAAAAATGACCTCGTGATATTCGAACCAGGATCATCTAGGTTATAAAGAACTATGTCAAAGAACTATTTGCCTCTTGGCAATTTATTATTCATGTCATTCATGATCTTTTTTTAAATTAATGAATGAAATTACAAACAAATTCTATGATTGTTTAGATGATGGGTTACAAGTACTAGGATTCCGACAGCTCAGTTGGAGAGCATTTACTATTTTAGTATTTAGTCGATTGAAGAAGGAATTTGAGCCAGACATGTTCTGTGTTAAGTAGATGTATGTTGTTCTTTATTGAAGTGTTTTTATATTCATTTTTTTTGATTGAGAAAAAAATCAAGGATTCAAATATCTGACCATATTTACCTCATAACCTCTATGTTGTT
>NW_027624894.1:0-5000 GCF_034508935.2 Berghia stephanieae
ATTAGATAGATATAGATAGATAAGATAGATAGATAGATATGATAGATAGATAGATAGATAGATAGATATAGATAGATAGATAGATAGATAGATAGATAGATAGATAGATAGATAGATAGATAGATAGATAGATAGATAGATAGATAGATAGATTAGATTTGCATAGATAGATAGATAGATAGATAGATAGATAGATAGATATAGATAGATAGATAGATAGATGATAGATAGATAGATAGAGATAGATAGATAGATAGATAGATAGATAGATAAAGATAGATAGTTTTGATAGATAATGATAGTAGATAGATAGAAGATAATAGATAGATAATAGATAGAAGTAGATAGTAAAATAAAGATAGATAGATAGATATAGAAGATAGAAGATAGATTGATAGATAGTAGATAGAATTTTATAGAAGATAAGAAGATGAAGATAGATAGATAGATAGATAGAAGATAGATAGAAGATATATAGGTAGATAAAGATAGGATAATAGATAGAAAATAATAGATAAAGATAGAAATTTAAAAAATTCCCACCCGGGTATAACGGACCAACACAAAAAACCCTTGTTTAACCTAAATTTTTTAAATAGTCGGTTTTTAATACATTTTAAAAAAGGAAAAATTACCCAAAAAAACCAATTTAACAAAGGCCTGATTTAAAAGGTCACCCTTCCGGAACCTTTTTAGAAGAGCGGTAAATTTCCCCCTAAAGGCCTTTTGCCTTTTTTTGTTTTTTGGGCCATGCGTTTGTTTTTTTCTCAAAAAACTTTTAACCTAAAACCAAATAAAAATAAATCCCTTTGGGCCAAGGAGTTCCAAATTTGCCTTTTTTCCGGGAAGGGTTAACACCAACCCCAAATTTTTTTTTTTTGTCCCCTTTGAAATTTTTTTTTAGCCCGGGTTTAATTCGTTTTGGTGAGAACAACCCCCCAAAAACGGGATGGGGAAAAAAATTTTTTCGGCCTTTAATAGTTTTCTCCCTTACTATCTATAAACGTTTCATTTGGTTACACAGAGTTTTTTGGGGTTTTGGGCCTTTATATTTCCCGGGGATGGCAATGTTTTTTTTGAACCCCTTTGGGCCCAAAGGGGGAAATTCTATCTATAAAACGTTCATGGTTACCATTCAACCCGGGACACCAACTTATCCGTAAATTACCCGGGGTTACTTTTACCCCATGTCTTTTTAAATTACATTATTCTGAGACAAATCTTTTAAGGCTGGTATAAAACTATTGTTTTTAGATTTTTACAAATTAATAAAAAGTTGAATAAAACTATATTTGGACATGCTCATTTTAATGGGAATGAGATTAGCGGATGAGTAGCGTCTCTTTAAATTGGAAGTCACGGGGCGGAAAAAGTTATTAGAGAGAGAACGTCATTTTTGGTTGTGCGACATGAGACACTTCCCCGGGAAACCCGGGGACGAGAGAAAAAACGCATGCCCAAAACCCTTTTGGACGTTCTTTTGTAAGGGGACGCCCAATAAAGGGGACGTACTTTTCCGCTAACCCCTTATTCCCTGTACATTTTTTTCCGTTTTTGAACAGTAGCGCAAAATTTCTATTAAGGTTTTTTGAGTGAGGGGAAATAGTAAAACAACGTTTTGTATGAATGATAAAAAACTGTAACCCCTTTACCGGAAGTTTTAGACCCCCAGAGGATTCGTACTTTTTTTTTGCCCTTCAAGAAAAGTCAGAAATATCAAAGAAGTAAAGGGATGTGCGGCTAGGGGGATCTAGTGGTTTGACACTCGTTTCGGACGGAAGGTCCTGGTTTCGGGGCCTCGCCCCGCTCAGCCCCTATTGAGCCCTTTGGGGAAAAGGGTTTCTTTACTTACTTTCTCTCACCGGACAGGGGGAAAAATGAGGTACCGGGTTTCCGTTAACAGCGTCTTTTCTGTCGGGGAAAAAAAAAATGAAATATCGCCTAACAGGCGCCATGTCTCTTTTCTTAAAAAGTACAGGTTTTGTTGGTCGGGGCCCCCTTTTTTAAAGCGGGGTTTGAGCACGTTTTAATTATATTGCGCATATAAAATCTCAAGGTTTTTTTTTTTTTTTTTTTTCAAATAAAAAAATTTAAAATTTGAAAATTAGCCTTACTCCTCTTTTTCTCTCTCTCCTTTTCGATCTCTCTCTCTACCCTATATATCTATCTATCTATCTCACTATCTCTCTCTCTCTCTCTTTCTTTCTATCTATCACTCTCACTCTCTTTTATTCTATCTCTCTCACTTCTCTCTTTTTTTCTCTCTCACTACTCTTACCTCTTCTCTCTCACTTCTCTTCTCTCTCTTCTCTCTCCCCTTCTCTCCTCTCTTTTCTCTCTCACACACACAAAAAAAGTCAATGGGTTGTCCCCTTACACCTCTCCCCAGAAATGAATGTAGAATATATAATATAAGGGATACTAAAAACTCCCCTGTACTTGGACATTTCAAAGAAAATTTGGGAAAAAAAACGTTTACAACAGTCAGGGTACTCATGCGGGAATCTTTTTACAACAATATTTAAACTGTTTAAAAAAAAATGAATAGGATTCAATAGTCTGACGTCACGTCCCCCCAGGGGCAACCAGCAGCTTGGTTCAAACAAAAGGGAAAACTTTTACTTTTTATTCTTAATGTTGGGGTAAACTTTTTCACATGCCATAATTTTGATCAGAATATATATTAAAAATTTAAAAAATGATAAGGGTTTATGATGTTTTTTTTTCCCCCCTTTGGGTATACTTTTATGCTCGTCGAAGTATTTCATAAGGGGGCCATTGTTTTCCCATAGTTTTTGAAGCCCGAAATAAGTTACTATCATTTCGAAACGAAAATGACGTCACGATTTTTGAAGCCCATTGAAAGTAAAACGTAAATACTTTTTGGGGGAGAACAGCAACTTTACACCAACAAAATTGAATCAAAAAACTCAAAACAAAATCCTTTAAAAATAGTTCAAAGATGACGTCACCCCAAAGTTGTGTTATTGTTTTTTGCCATCCGCGTTTATGAGTAATGCCCCACTTTAACTGTATTAACCTGATATAAACGTTCATAGGTACACACAGTTTTGTGTGTTGGTCCGTTTTTAAATTCCCGGGTGGCAATGTTTTTTAAGCTTCTTAGCCAAGCGCATACAAACTATATATTTGAAACAACAACCAAAGAATGATTTTAGGAACACAAAGGAAACATCCAAATGCCTCAGCACCCGAGCAAAAATGAAGAAATTCTAAAGCTAAGAAAAACCCTTTTCACTGGACGGTATTAATGGAGGCGATTATTAACTGGATATTAGAAACAGACTGACACACCGAAATAAACACATTACTCACGACAAGTGTCCCTAGAGGGCAGCGAAGCCAAAAATTTTAAATGCGTAAATACTTTTTATTAAAATTTTTATTATATATATATATTTTATATTTTTATATATATATGAGCCCGGTCAAAAGGTGCCCGTTTACCCGTGTTAAGAAAAATTTTATTTTTTACTTAATTTTTGGGCTGTTTTTATTGGGTTAATGCTTGTAATCAATTGATAATATGGAGAAGAGATAAAATGAGATAGCTCAACATACTCTGTTCAACAGAATATGAAATAAACAACTTGAAAGTGAAATTTGAATGCTGTTTGGCATGTGCTTAACACGAGGTCAACGCATCACCTTTTTAGAAATCATGTAGAAATTAAATGTGATGTTTTAGCTCACGTGATTGAAATTTGACTAATAGTATAAAGTCAAAATTTACTTTTAAACTCAATTGCAGTATTATTACATATCTGATTAAGTTTCATATAGAGTTCTTAAATAGTTGGTGTTGCTTGTGACCTTTGGTGTCATCAAACACAGCACAATACTAAGACTCGACATGAAACCTTAAAGCTCGTGATTAATGTTTATAAAATGTTTTATTATGAGAAAAAAGCATAGATTTACTATCTGAATTCAAATCTTGGAGTAAATGTATACCGTTTTTTCCGATATTGAGGTTTATTGGTTTGGTGTCATTTGTCACAAGCAACACGGCATGCGTGAACACGTGGAAGTTTGTTTCGTTAAATGGCGATTCGCAATTTTGATTCACCCTTCTTTCCGGTCTTTGAAGTGAAGCACTTTCATTTACCTTTCCAGCGTGGCTCCAGGCAGAAAAGGTAAGTTGAACTTTGGTGTCATCGCTATTTTTAAATTGTCACAAGCAACACTTGATATTGGATATTACAAAGACCACCAAAAAATTATGTTTTCAGCTGTTATTCTATTTACAAATATGATATTATGACATCTCACATAAGACTGTGATTTTGACACAATTAATTATTTCCTTGTAATTCTAATTTTTTATGTTTCAGTGTTGTATCAATCAAGAAAAAGACAAAACTCAAGTTTTTGACGAATCCAGATAAAAGAAGGGTTGTCAAGAAATTTGATTTGATTTACTATTAACACACTAAATTACTACAAACTAGCAGATTTGAGCAGTAGGGCGGATGTTACCGTTTGGTTACATGAATTCATTACCATGGCTGATATTTATCTAGTGTTTGTTGACTTCTGGTAGTTTTTGTGACCATTGGTGTCATTGGGTTAAAATGTCACAGGTGACACTTAAATTTGAAGTTTCTAATGTATTTCTGTTTTCATGTTCTTCAAAGCTTGAAATGTCATTGAATTACATTATAACAAGTTATATTACATGTGTTCAGTTGCTATTCTTGATTTATTGAGGCAAAATTGCGTTCTAGTGCCGATTTTGACCAAAGTAATAGCAACAATGGTATAACTAATTTCTAAGTATATTTCCAATTTGAAAGTATTTAGTTTCTTAAAATATTATTGAATTTCATTTTAGAGTAGGTTATTGTGCTTTTTTTACTGAAAATAATGATATATTATGGACGAAAGTGTGATTTGGTGTTGCTTGTGACATAAGTAATGGTGTCACCAGTCTTATGTCACAAGTCACATTCAGATGCTCTACTTTCCATGTATATTTC
>NW_027624895.1:0-7657 GCF_034508935.2 Berghia stephanieae
TAAGTTTTGGTTTGGATTGGGGGTGGTGGGGTTTTTGGGGGGGGGGGGGGGGGGGGGGGGGGTGCAAAATTAAACCAAAGAATTGGGGAAAAGTGTCAATTATCCTGGGGGGAAGGTTCCAATTTTCCCAATTTTTTAGGTTTTCAGTGTATTATAAATCCTCGACTTTTTCCCAATCCCCTGTTTAAACCCGGGAAAAAAGTTATTACAAAATTCTTTTTTAGGGGAGTTCAGCCCATCAGAAAGGGGGGCCACTCCCCATGTTTTTGTGTTTTAAAGTTCGGGGAAAATTTTGTCCCAAAATTGGCATTCGGGGGTGAGGGTAAAATTGTTGATTTTTATAGTAAACTACAGCGCACAATTTTTATCTCTAAAAAAAATTACGAATTTTATTTTTTCTAGTAAGCGGGACTGGTTTTTCATTTTACCAATTTTGAGTTTTTCTTTTTTTTGAAGTTAATTTTGACGGGACAGTATTTTTAAACAATTTTTTAAAAAATTTTCCTGTATTTTAAATGTTACGGGTTTTATCCTTAAATTTAAAAAAAATGTTCCTTTTTGGCAATTAAGGAAAAATCTGAGGATTTTTTGATAGATTGATGAGTTGATCTTTTTTCAACGCTGCTTGTTTGATATAAAACTACTTACTGAATTTAGTATTTTAGAGCTCCTGCTTAAACTTAAAAAAAAATTGTATTTCCCCCGGGGAAAGAAAAAAGTCATATATAGATACCCTTATAAAAATATCCCCCTTTTATTGTCAAAGTTACTCAAAGTCCCAAAATATAGGTTCCAAGGAATTAAACCTTAGTTTAAACAAGTTTGATGATTTCTGTGATAGAGCCAAAAAATTTTTTTAATTCTAAATTTTTCGTTTGTAAATGTTGCAGCCCGAAGCTCGAAGAATAGATAACGTTACATTAACTTCCGTTATTATTTATGAATTTTTCGTTTTATAAAGCAGGGTTTGGGATTTCAATACTGGAGTAAAGGGGTTTAATTTTTTTCTGACCATATAATTGAATTTTTATGGGCTTTCCCCTCCCCCCCTTTTTCTTAATTTTTTGAAGAATCTCAAAGGCCCCTTTATTTCCTCTCTTGCTTCATAATACTTTAAATTACATTTCTATAAAAATTTTTTTTTCAATTGATCAGAATAAATTTTCTGGGTGGGGACCCTGCCCCCCAAAGTGGGGAGGAGGACTACTGTGTTTCCCATCGCCTTTTATCTGTTATCCAACATGCTTTCTGTCTTTTTCTTGAATGGATTACTTGGTTTTTTTTTCCTGGCCCCCTTTGGGGTCCGGTGGGGGTAAACAGTCAAATGCATTGTTATTGTTTTGGGAGATGTTTTTTTTTCCCTTGTAAATACTCTCTGTTAGTATTTTTATATTTTGTAATTTTTAATTTTAAATGAAAGCTTTTGGTGTATTCCTCTTTTGGATTTTGTCTTTTTTCCGGAGATTTATAGGGGGTCTCATGGGGTGTTGGAGGGGGAGCACACCTTTGAATTTTATCCCTATGATGTTCGCATGGGTGTACGATCAGTAGTGATTCGTTTTTCTTCCTTTTTTACTACCTATCCTGCTTTTTTGGTTTGTGATTGTTTTTTTGACAGGGATATTTTTTTTTCTTTTAAATCTTCTGCCTGTTTGTTTTTGGTTATTTATAATTTTTTTAGGTATCTTTAGGTTATGATTTTTTGATTTTGTTTTTTTGTTAAATTTTGTTTTTTTGTTTCGCGGGCTCTCAAAAACCCCAATTGTGTTGGAAGACCTAAAGCAACAAACAGACAAACGACAGAGATGGTGGTTTCAAATAATACTTTGATAGTGTCTTTTGGAAATCTACATCTGTCCCATTTGTTCCCCAAATTCCCCTATTTTTTACTTTTTTTTGGTGCTTTATTTTTAATTCCCGAACTTTTTACTATCCCTTTTTCTTCCCTTTTTACGGCGCTGAATAACCTAATGTGTTGCAAGCGCTGTAAAAAAAAAATTAAAAAAAAAAAAAAAAAAACAAATTTCCTCTCTTGTTCATAATACTTTTTTTACTGTTACCAAAAATGTTTTTTCAATGATCAGAAAATGTTTACAAATATTTTCCTTTAAAATTTTCTTCAGGAAAAGGACTTGAGCAAGAGTTGGGTCAGATTACTCACTGGATTTAGGGAAAAGCGGACAATTTTTTGTAAAAAAATGTTGCCTGTCCAGACTTTGCTTTGGGACATGGAAAAATGTCAATTTTTTTTTGAAAAGTTAAAGTTAAAATATTCTTAGTACGAATCATATGCAAAATATGGTTTTTTATTATTTAATTTTTAAAAATTTAAGCTTTTATTAGCGCAATACCACTGAACGGGGCCTAAGGCGTTTTTACAAGGGGTCCCGGGTCTCAGTAATTTTTAAACATGCGGGGACGGGAATGACGCCTTTTTTTAACTTTTTTACTCACAATTCACAGTACTCGGGTTTTTTAAAATGAGTCCCGGGCCTAAACGCGTTGTGTTTGCCCAAAAAAATTGAAAATTTTCCTAACAGGGCCATGTCTCGCCCTACATGTTAAGTGTTTTTTCCCCCGGGACCCCTTGTAAAGCGTTTTGAGTATGTTTAGGGTTTTGGCCAATTTTTAAAGCTCAAAGCGCCAAAAAGACAAGATAAAATCTTCCTTTGCAAATGAGATTTGAACCAGGGACCCCATGTACGTCCAAATTCATTTTTTTTTCCTTTTTATCTGGGCCTTTACATACTTCTTATCTTATTGAATGGTTTTGACTGTCTTAAAATTTATACCTTTTTTTTTTTGCCCTTTATTTTTAAAAAAAAACAGAGAATTGGTTATTGGAAAAATGAGGAAGAAAAATACGCAACGCCCTGAGATTTGGCATGGAAAAAAAATGGGCAGATTTTATCGCCCCAGAGAAAATGGGGTTGGTTCTTTATTATTTTATTTTTGCTTTTTTCATTATTTTTTTATTATTTTATTTTATTTTTATTATTATTTTATTTATTTTTTATTTTTATTATTTTTATTATTATTATTATCATTTTTATTATTATTGGGGGGGGAAGGGGTAAAAGGTAAATTTTAAAAAAATATCCCAAAAAGGGAGTAAGTGGAAAATAATTGCTTCCGTTCCCCTTTCCCCCATTCCATTACCAAAAAATGGTATTTTTTTTGCCACTTGCAAATACTGTCTTTGTGGCAAAATTGGGGGTCATTTCGAACGAATTTCCCATTGTTAAGAAATTCCTATTTTTTGTTAAATTCTATTTTTTTGCCTAAAACCCTATTTTTCTGATTTCTGTTTCCCACTTTTGGAAATATAAAGGGTTGGGGGGGTTGTTAAGGGCTCTAAATGCCTATTCAAACGGGCATCCATCACAGGTCGCACCGTAAAGTGAGTTTTAGGGGCTAAGTGAATAAAAACCGCTACATGAAAGGGTTCCCCATCAACAAAACTCCTCGTTTCCACAAGAAAAAAAACGGAAAAACCGAAAATCCAACAAAACCCATTTGGAGGGGAACAAAAAACAAAACAAACTCAGCATTTAATTTTTGAATCCCCCACTCAAGAAAAACCTCATTTAAATCTTTTTTCCCCCTCACCATCCGATTTTGGGAAACTCCCACCAACCAATTGAAAAACAAGCCCTTTCAACTGATGACTTCCAAAAAACGCCCCCTGTTTCCCCTCAAACCCCCTGTTACTGAAAAGACGGCCATACAATTTTCAGCCTGAGTTTTGGCCCTTTGAGAAAAAAGAAGTTAATTGCTCAAGGAAAAAAATAAAGTTGCTGCAAAGGGTCCGGGGTTGGAAGGCCTAAGTCTTATTACCTCAGCCATTTCGGGATTTTTCGTTATGTTTTTTGGCTGTCTTTAAATAATTTTGAAAACGTTTTGGAAAATTTGTTATTAGTTTTTTTTATTTCCCACTTTTTGTTTGTGGCTTTCTTTAAAGGTTTAATTTTTTATTGAAAATATAAAATTTAAAACAAATTAAGGGCAGGCACCGTTAAGATAAAGATTGATCGGTAATCAGAAGCCTTAAGTTTGATCCGAGTGGATACATGTTTTTTTGGGGATGGTTTTTTTTTTTCCTTCTTTTTTGTTTGAAATTTTCTTCTTGCTTTGTCTGGCACCTTTCATACCCACTTGTTCAGTTCTTTTTTTAATTTTATTGTGTCCCCATTAAAAACGGGAAACCCCCTTGAAAGGAAAGAGGGAAAGAGAGACAGGCCCATTATACTCGATGAGTGAGATGATGTGGGGGACACTAAAAGATGAAAAGTTGCGGAAAGGGGAAAATTTCCCAGACATTTTATTTATTTTCTTTTTCAAGGTTCCCAAATTTCCCTTTATATTTACGGAATTCAGTCCCTTTTTTATAAACCTCGTGTATTTTCCAATACCTCTAAATGAAAAAATATAAGTACAAAAGTCTTTTTTTACTGAAGTTTTCAGCACACCCAGAAACTGGTTGTGTAAAAATTTAGTTTTAATTTTGCCTCCCGAATTTGGGAACCCCGATCTATTTTAATCAAAATCATATATGGTATTTATTTTTCCCATTATTTTCTTTCTTTTTTTAAAAAAAATATTGTTTATTTTTCATAATTTGGGAAAAAATTTTTGGTGATCTGGACGATGTTGAGTTGATTATTTTTTAAAGATGAAACGTTCGTTATTAAAAAAGTTAGGGGGGAAATGGGTGGGGGATTGCCTCCCCCTAGTGGGGGGGGGGACAGCTGGTCTTCTTTCCCCCAACCGTTTTTCCCCAAATTTTTTCCGTCTTTTTTGGATGGATTACTTAGTTTTTTTGATCCTTTCGGGTTTCCCTTGGCTGGAGGAAAACAGAGAAAGTATAGTTTTAAATTTTTGGGGGTGATATTTTTTTTCCTTTTAAATCATCTCTCTGTTATGCATTGTATTGTATTTGTTTGTTTAATATTTTATTATATGATTGGTAAACATTTGAGTGTACTCCTCTTTGTTTTGGGCCTGTGCTGTGTCTGGGTAAGCTTTTGGGGACTCAAACTAAGTACCTTTGCGGTGTGCTCTTAAAATCTACATCTGTTCCCTATTTGAACCCGTTCCCTTGTCTTACCTTTTTTTTCGTTTAATTGTAATTCTAGAACTTTTAAAATATCCATTTTTCTTTTTTTATGGGGGTTATGCCTTAATATGTTTCAAGCCCGTAAAACCCTTAAAAAACAAAAAAACAAAACGTTTAAGGGGGGTGATTCCAGTTTTCGATAAAGGGTATGTCCTTTAGGGTTTGAACGTTTTTGGGGGGAAACCTTTTTTTCATTTATCTAACATTTCTTTCCCCTTTTTAAATTTTTTTTTTTTTTTTAAAAAAAAATTTATTATTTTTGTTTTTTTGTCTTTTCCACAGGATCGGAAGAACAATCTCATGCTTTGGCGAGAGAGAAGAGGAGAAGTCTCAACCCGATTTCAAGATCTCTCAAACGGTTCGAAGTCAGGGAGGTTGAGACAGAACTGGAACGCTGGGGGAAGTCCCCCCTGACAAGATGTAGTTCATGGGGGTTTTTTCTTTGGGGGGTTATTCACCTATCTTAACTTTCCCTCTGTAAAATCTAACAATCGAAGGGAAAAATATAACAAAAATAAAGAAAGTGGAGATAAAACCCAGAAGAAAGTAGAGAATAAAAATTTTGTTTTGGTGATGAGTTTTTACTTTAAAAAGATTTGTAAACATTGATGGTCCAAGTAGGGCCCCGTGCTTTTTGTCAGGTAGACATTTTATTTGGTGATCTCAAAGGTACCTTGATATGTGCTCTTGGAATCTACATCGGGCCCATTTTGAACCAATTTCCCTTCGCCTTACTTTTTCTTGGGGGCTTTTATTGTAATTTTGAACTTCATCTACCCCATTTTTTCCCTTTTTAAAACGGGCACAATGACCAAACTTTGCAAGCGCCGAAAAATAAACCTTAAAAAACAAACATAAAGATAAAATAGTTTTCTGTTCTTAACTTACACAACCTAGAGTTTTTTTACTTCTCGAAATTGGAAGAATTTATTAAAAATGAGCTGTAAAAAGTGTTTTATTCAACATCATTAACATGTAAAATCAAAAAGTTTAGTTTATTCAAAGCCTATAAGTAATTTGTCTCAGTCAAAATGTAATAAATATCCCAACTCGTATATATTTGGGTTTGGGGTTGAGTGGAAAAAGGGAAAAAAATAATAAAACCCAAATGGTTGTTTTCTCTTTGAGTATTAACATTTTATGTTTTGTGGTTTGTGAAAATTTTTTTGAGCTGAATTTTCTTGTTTTTATTTTGTTTTTTTTTTAAAAATGTTTATATTCATTTTTGTAGTCTAGATTTTTTTTTACTCGCTACTGTGAAAAAATACTGTGATTGATATTTCGTTCTTTTAAAAAAGTTTTATTCATTTTTCCCCACAATATGGGGGAGTGGCGGGGAAACCCGGAAAAAGATGCACGTTTCAAAAATTTGAATTTTTTTTTGGGCAGTGTGAAACCATCTTTTGTTTTACCACTTTAAATTTTCTTTTTATTTATTAAAACCCCAACTTAGATTTTTTTTCTGAAAAAAATTGTTGCTATGGGTAAAACTTTTTTTTAAATTTTTGGCTCTATCCAATCAAAGTTGCCGCATCTTCCTGGGTTTTCTCGGGGCAGCCTCACATTTTTTGGTTTACTCACTATGGAAAGTTGATAAATATTTTATTACTATTACAATTTTTTAAATACCCTGTAAATTACCCTTTGAATATCATTCTGATCTTAGCTAAAAAAATTGGGAAAAAATCCCAACAAAAGGCTAATCTCTTTTTTCCCTTGAAATATCTGCAGGCCACTATGTGAGAGCAACGAGCAGATCCCTCAACCCTCGGCCCCCCCAAAAAGAGCCAGATCCGAATCGAGGGGCGTCTCTGTTTAAGGACTCCCAGAGTAGTCTGGAATAGGGGTGAAAAAAGGTCGTATTGTTTTTCTTTTATTCATTCTTCAAAAACGTATTTATTCTTAATTCAACATACATTCATTCTTCATTTCATGCATTCATTCATTATTCAATTGTTGTTGATTTATTTATCAGTTCCATACCATACATAATTTGTTTTTTCTTGATACATTCATTCCCTTTTTTATTTCATGATCCATTCATTATTCAAGTACCTGGCTGGTAGGGAAACAGAAAGTATAGTTTTTGGGAGATATTGTTTTCCTTGTAATCTCTCCTGTTTTGCCTATGTTTTTTTTCCCTTTTCACATATTTTTGATATGTAACATTTTGAGTGTATTCCCCTTAGTGGGGGGCTGTGTGTGTTAGATGAGACTTTTTGGGGATCTCAAACTAAGTACTTGATAGTGTGCTCTGAATCTACATTTGGGTTTTTTATTTTAACCAATTTCCCCCCTTTTTCTTTTTCCCTTTTCTTTGGTGCTTTAATTGTAATTTTGAACTTTTTACTCCCATTTTTTTTCCTTTTTATGGCGGGTTCACCTTGTGTGTTGCAAGCGCCGTAGAAAAACCCCAAAAAAAAAAACAATCATTTATCATTCACATTTCATTATTCATTTTTCTATCTTTATTCACTTTTTTGTTCATACCTTCATTATTCTTAAAATTTTATACATTTAAATTTTTTCTTCATTTGGTTT
>NW_027624896.1:0-7658 GCF_034508935.2 Berghia stephanieae
ACAGTTTAGTGAAAAGTACCAAAACGGGGGGGAAAAAAAAAACAAAACAAAGCCAGAAGACCCTTTCTTTATCATATAGATAGTTCAAATTTTTTAATTTTTTTAGTTTTTTATGTTAAAAAATGTTGAATAAAAATCATGTAAGCTTTTTTTAAAAATTTTTTTTTTTTTCCAATTTTAAAAGTCAAAAACTCTGGGTTTTAGTGGTTAAATACGACCACTTGTAGACGAGCGTAATCAAAAATATGCTGCATTCCTACACGAAAAAAAAACCCATTTTTAAAAAAATTGGGCCAAAAACCCCGGCCTAAAATTTTTAAATCGATCGATTTAACCCTCTCCTTCCAATTAATAGAAGCGTTTGGGCCAAAGGGGTTTCACAACTTTGCCCCCGGGAAATTAAAGGCCCCAAACACAAACCTGTGTACCCAAACTTTTTCTTTAAATACAGTTTATGGAACAACTCACAAACCGGATGGCAAAAACAATAACAAAGGCCGAAGTGACGTCATCTGCATACTATCTATAGATTGCTCCCAACACTCCTTGATTGGGGGGGGGGGGGGCGGGGGGGGCAAAAAATTTATTCCATATCCAGCTGGCGGATGTTATGAAAATTTTTAAACTAAGGTGCAATGCATCAGTAGTCTGATACAATTTAGTGAAAAACTACTCATAAAAATGGTGGCTAAAAAAATTCAGAGAACTGAAGTACGTCAATTTCGTTCTATTATAGACAGTATGCTCTTGCCAAGAAGCTCACAACATTGCCATCCGAAGTTTTAACGGACCAACACACAAAACTATGTGTAACGATGAACTTGTATAGTCTTATTCATACAGTTTAGGGGAGAAACTCACAAACGTGGGTGGCAAAAAAACAATAACAAAGACCAGAATGACGTCATTTTCGTTCTATCTATTTGATAGTTCAAAGTTTTAATGTTTTTAGTTTTTTTATTTAATAATATAGTTGAATAAAACTATCTATGTACATGCTCATTTTTAATAGATTATTTTTTTTCCAATTTTGAAAAGTAGCAAAAATCTCTAGGATTGAGTGAGTTAAGATACCCCTATTTGTAGACGACTGCGTAATCATAACAAAATGCTGCATTGCCGTACACTGGAAAAAAAAACCCATATTTAAAAGTTGGCCAGAAAACTCGTCCTCAAATTATATCGATCGATTTAACCCTCTCCTTACCAACTAAGATAGAATGCGCTTGGCCAAGGGTTCACAACATTGCCATCCGGAAGTATAACGGACCAACACACAAACTCTGTGTAGCCATGAACTTTTATAGTCTGGTTAATACAGTTTAGTGAGAACAACTCACAAACGCGGATGGCAAAAAAACAATAACAAAGGCCTGAGTGGAGTCATCTGCATACTATCTATAGATTGCTCCCAATCAGCTCCTTGATTGGGGGGGGGGGGGGGGCGGGGGGCAAAAAAAATTATTCATATCCAGCTGGCGGATGTTATGAGAATTTTAACTAAGTGCAATGCATCAGTAGTCTGATACAATTTAGTGAAACTACTCATAAAAATGGCTGGCTAAAAAAATTACAGAGAACTGAGTGACGTCAATTTCGTTCTATCTATAGACAGTATTCTTGGCCCAAAAAGCTCCAACATTGCCATCCGGAAGTATAAAAAGGGCCAACCAAAAAAACTATGTGTAACGATGAACTTGTTTTAGTCTTATTCATACAGTTTAGTGAGAAAATACTCCAAAGTGGGGGAAAAAAAACAATAACAAAGACCAGAATGACGTCTTTTTGTCTATCATATAGATGTTCAAAGTTTTAAAAGTTTTAGTTTTTGTTTTGTTTAATAATGGGTTGAATAAAACTATCTATGTACATGTCATTTTTAATAGATTATTTTTTTTTTCCAAAATTTTTAAAAGTAGCAAAAATCTCTAGGTTGAGTGAGTTAAGATACGAAACCCACTTGTAGACACTGCGTAATCATAACAATAATAGCTGCCCTTGCCGTACACTGGAAAAAAAAAACCCATATTTAAAAAGTTGGCCAGAAAATCGTCCCAAATTATATCGGGTCGATTTAACCCCTTTCCCTTACCAACTATAGATGAATGCGCTTGGCCCAAGGGGGTTCACAACAGCCATCCGGAAGTATAAAAGGCCAACACACAAACTCTGTGTAGCCATGAAACTTTTATAGTCTGGTTTTAATACAGTTTAGGAGAACAAACCACAAACGCGGATGGCAAAAAACAATAACAAAGGCCTGAGTGACGTCTCTGCATACTATCTATAGATTGCTCCCATCAGCTCCTTGATTGGGGGGGGGGGGGGGGGGGGGGGGGGGGGGCAAAAAATATTCCTATCCAGCTGGGGATGTTATGAGAATTTTAACTAATGCAAAGCATAGAGTCTGATACAATTTTGTGAGAACACTCATAAAAATGGTGGCTAAAAAATTACGAGAATGAGTGCGTCAATTTTTGTTCATCTATAACAGTATGCTCTTGGCCAAGAAGCTCACAACATTGCCATCCGGAGGTATAACGGACCAAACACCAAAAACTATGTGTAACCATGAACTTGTATAGTCTGTTCATACAGTTTAGGAGAAGTACTCAAAACGTGGATGGCAAAAAACACATAAACACAGACCAGAATGACGTCATCTTCGTTCTATCTATATAGATAGTTCAAAGTTTTATTGTTTTTAGTTTTTGTATGTTAATAATAGTTGAATAAAACTATCTATGTACATGCTCATTTTTATAGAATATTTTTTTTCCAATTTTGAAAAGTAGCAAAAATCTCTAGATTGAGTGAGTTAAGATACGACCTACTTGTAGACGACTGCGTAATCATAACAATAATGTGTCATGCCGTACACTGGAAAAAAAACCCCATATTTAAAAATTTGGCCAGAAAACTCGTCCTCAAATTATATCGATCGATTTAACCCTCTCCTTACCAACTATAGATAGAATGCGCTTGGCCAAGGAGTTCACAACATTGCCATCCGGAAGTATAACGGCCCAACACACAAACTCTGTGAAACCCATGAATTTTTATAAGTCGGTTTATACGTTTAGTGAGAATAACTCACAAACGGGGAGGGGCAAATACAATAACAAATGCCTGAGTGACGTCATCTGATACTATCTATGGGAAAAAATCGTCACATTCGTTACGATACAACCAGCATTTTTATTATTGAAATTTCATTTATACATCACAAAATTAAAAGAAATGATTAGTTGGGTTTGTAGAGCATGTTTTGCTAAAGAAATTATGCATCGGATGTACTTTACGGCTATTGTCTTTGAGTGATAAAAATCTATTTTTGTGTTAGTTGGGTGTGAAGTTTTGGGGAAAATCCTGAAAATGTCTGGTAAGGAGAGTGTTAAATGACCCTCATCTTGGCAAAAAAAAAAAGCAAAAAGAAAAACCAAAACAAACAAACAAAAAACTTTCAAAATTTTTAAAATATGGTTTTTCCGGAGTACGGCAATATAAATGTTGCTGCTCGAAGCTCGAAAAAAAATAAATAATAATGTGAATTGATTGTAAGTTTCAATTTAATTACAAAAACAGATCAAATGAACGTTTGGGGTTTCCCCTTTATCAACAAAACAGGATGAATGAAACACCACAGATAAATGAGATACTGTGGTAGTGGCGTAGTTAGGATGAATAAACAAACTTTGGGTTTTACATTGGAGTACGGCAGACGGGCAAGAAGAGGGTAGTATGTGTGCAAACTCCGATAGGTAGACTTTTTAATGTAATATTATTAATACGGGGGAACATTGCTTGTAGTGTTGAGCGATATCACAACATTTCGTTAATCGATACGATAATTCTTTTTCGTCACTTGAAATATCGATATATCAATATTTATCGATGCAAAGGAATTATACATCGATATATCGAAAAGTGATAACATTTTCGATAATGTGGCTTGCCCCCCCCCCCCCCATCCTAGCCCCCAACACCCATATTAAAAAAAAGTTCATTGTTTCTCCATTATTTTTTCATAGTAAACTGATTTTGTTTTGTTTTTGATCCATTATTAAAGTCGATAATGACAAAAAAAATATGAAGAAATGATTCTCTGTGTGTCCGAATTTGGCCATTTTACGTGACCTCGGGCAGCCCTGGTAAATTGCAAGCATGATATATATATATATATATATTATATTATATATATATATATATATTATTATATTATATATCGTTTATGGCATTTTAAGATCGACATAATTCGACATTGTCATTCATATCGATATATCACCTTTCGATACGATATTCCCAACACAAATTATTGCTTGCATCATAGTAAAGGATCCAGCAGGCAGGGGCGTGTCACCCACTGGTCTGTGTCTCTCACCCATTTGTTAGCAACTGAATAAGGAATGCATAAAACACGATATTATTCATACTATATCAAAGATGTAAAAGAAAAAATAACATTTTAAAGCGCTTTGAGCCCGTTTAATGGATATTGCGCTATATAAAAACTCATTTTATTTTTTATTATTATTATTTTAAATATATACGACGTGCACTTATTTGCAGGTCTGATAACCCAATTCCTTTTGAGCTAAGTGTTGTAATGAAAATCTCAAGAAATGACGTAAAATATTGTCCATTATAACAATGTTTTATCTAGGCCCATAAGTGGGTTCGATGTCGGACCTGTATATATGTACACGTTGTAACATAGGAAAGAATGCCTTCTTTTCAATCAACTGTTGACGAAACCCCCACAGAGAATCAGTAAGTAAGGAAGAGAATCATCATATTTTTAATGTTCATTCAATTATCATTTATTACTGAGTTATCTCCCTTAACCCCACTTTTCCCCGATGACTACCGGACATCCGGCGTGGACGGTCTCTTGTCTATCTGACCATTCGGAGTAAGTTGTACCACAAGAGGCGCTGCCCTGAATGAAACCATCATAAAAAGACAAAAATTACTCAACAATTACGAGGTGAAGTAGGCTATTCAGAGCCCTTCGGCCCATAGAGCCGGAGTTTATCCTGGTTTTTTATAGATAGTTCACTCAGGTCTTTGTTATTGTTTTTTGCCATCCGCGTTTATGAGTAATGCTCACTGAACTGTATTGGGCATGACTGTAAACGTTCATGGATACACACAGTATTGTGTGTTGGTCCGTTATACTTCCGGATTTGCAATGTAATGAGGTTCTTAGTCAAGCGCATACTATCTATATTCCAATGGAAGACTTTGGGAAAAAACCCAGGAGTCAGCCGCAGTGCAGCTCAGCAAAGTGAACTAGGGGGCGAGGGGGGACTTGCTCAAGGCCAAATCGAAAATCGGTACATTTTGGGTACGAACCAAAGACCGTACCGCTGGGCACGCTACCCGGATCCGATTGGAGCTATAGTAATAATATAGAGCTTTTATATAGCGCATATCCACTAAATGTGCTCAAAGCGCTTTACAAGGGACCCTGGTCAACAGCAACATTTAACACGTTTGGACGGGACGTATGCCGCCTGTTAGGCGATATTACTTTTTTTTGGACAAAGACAACGCTGTTAACGGCCAGGTACTCATTTTACACCTGGAGTTCGGTGAGAGCATGTGAGAAAGAGCTTTTTTCCAAGGACTCAACTATGCGCCGAGCGAGGCTCGAAACCCAGGGGCCTTCCGATCCGAAAGCGAATGTCCATACCACAAGACCACATAGCCCCACTAATATTATCATAATCTTTCTATTCTACCCCTACCTTTATTGGTTTGACACTGACGTTGATGCGAGGAAAGACAGTAGCACCTCCAATGTGAAAATCTCCCAAACTGTTGAAATAAATACAAAATGCCCAAAAGTAGCTCAATATTTTTGTCATCACATAATTCTAAGGATTTTTAAGTAATATTTATTCAGAGGTGTACAAGTATATGCAGGTCTGACACTTAGGGTTTGTTTAACATTGTTGTAATGGACAATATTTTCTTTTTTGCGTCTTTCCACCCTCCCTTACAACAATGAGCCCCAAAAAGGAATTGGTTGATCAGACCTGCAAAAAAGGCATCGATTTAATGCTCGTACGGTAGAGTTATGTTTTAAAATTAACTATATCAAATAAAATGTTTTTTCTCCAAAAATTAAGAATATTCAAATTTTAAGTTTATTATTATTTTATTATTATTATTATTATTATTAAAATTTTTTATTATTTATTATTATTATTATTTTTATTAAAATTATTTTTATTATTATTATTATTTATTTTTATTATTATTATTATTTATTTTTATTATTTCAAACACTCATCATTATTATGATTTTTATTATATTTTATTTTATTATTATTATTATTATTATTTTTTTTTATTTTCATTTTTATATTATTATTATTATTATATTATTATTTTTATCATTATTATTATTATTTTATTAAATTTTTAATATTTTATTATTATTATTATTATATTTATTTTATTATTATTATATTATTTTTATTATTATTATTATTATATTTTTTATTTATTATTATTATTTTATTTATTATTATTTTTTTATTATTATTTCATTATTATTATTATTTTAAATTAAATTTTTATTATTATTTTATTATTATTATTTTTATTATTATTATTATTTTAATTATTTTTATTATTATAATTATTATTATTATTTTTTTTTATTATTATTTTTATTATTATTTATTATTATTTTTATTATTATTATTTTTTTAATTATTATTTTTATTATTACCATTAATGTTATACCATACCGTGGTCTTTATTTTTAATGTCCTTTAGAGCCATTTGACAATAGACCCCCCATGTTTTTAGGTTTCTATTAGGTGAACCGGACAAGAAATTTTTGCTAGCCTTTGGAAGGACGCGATTCATTGCAAATACATTCCCCCAAATCTAACTCCCAGCTGCCCCCAAACTGCTCGGTGGACAGGGAGGGTAAGAAATAAATATCGACTGCACCCGGGATCGATCTCGGTTCCTATGCGTGTGAAGCGAGTACTCCCACAACTTTACCGACCCCCCGTTTGATTTAAAACTCACATAAAACATCCAAATGGCAACCCGTCACCGGCATGCGTCGTGACGGTCAGATGTGGTGGGGTGGAATGCGGAATTTGGGGGGGGGGGTTTTGGGGGGGGGGGGGGGAGGGTTGATTTTTTTTGGGTTGGGGGAGGGGGGGGGGTGAAGAAAAAATATTTATTATAGAATAAATAGAAAAAATAGATAAAAAGTTTCACAACATTGCCATCCCGGGAAAAAAAAAAAATAACTGGGCCAACACAAAAACTGTGTGTAAAAATGATCGTTTATTGTCTGTGAATACAGTTTAGGAAACTACTCATAAACGCGAATGGCAAAAAACAATAACAAAGACTAGTGGTCAAATTCGAACTACTTCAGTAACGAGGGAAAGAACAGAAAAAAATTTTTTTAAAAATTTTTATCCGATTTGTTTTTATGAGAGTTTTTCACTTAATTTATCAATCAGACTTTTAGATAGTTGCGCTTTCCAAAAAATACACAAATTGCAAACCGAAAAATAAAGGACCCAAAACACAAAAAAGATGTGTAGCCATAAACGTTTTTTGTTGGGTTTAAAACAGTTTAGTGATATTACATAAACTGAATGGCAAAAAAACCCCCAAAC
>NW_027624897.1:0-7648 GCF_034508935.2 Berghia stephanieae
TATTCCATTGGGGGGGGTCTCCCCCCCCCCCCCCCCTTTTTTTTTTTCTAAATTTTTAAAAAAAAATCTGCTCCGAGTTTCATAACTGGACATGTCACAATCGCTACTTCCATTGGAAAAAAGCGAGCAATCCTTACACATCTTTTTGCGGTCATTCTGCCTAAACAGTAAAATCATAATCATGGGAGGGGAAAAAGTTGAACTGAATTTTGCCAAGTTTTGAAGGTCAATTTTTATCCAAAGTGAGTTCCTCCATAAATGAAAATCAACCCTTTTTTGTACCTTCGGAAATATCAAAGATTAATTATTTCTAAATATTTTTATACACATCATTTGAAAAAGTAGAATTTGAAAAAGTTGCTAAATCCCTCCCCATACATCGCCCATAATTCATGAAAAATCACCCGATTTACTAAAAAAAGTTTAAAAAAGCTCTGGGAGCACATTCTTTCAAAAATTTTTCCCCTTTCCCGACTGATTATGCGTCACTGACACGTTTCATCACTCGCATTATCAATTACATGTCCACGATCTCAAAACAATTATTTACGTTCGACGTGTATATTTGCAGTGTGATTAACCCAAATTGGACGCTTTGTAAGGGAAAAGCTCTCAAAACAACGCAAAATTTGGTCATTACAAAAAAGAAAATAATCAACCAAATTGCCTTCGTTTCAGACCTAAAATATTTACTAGCTTTTCGTCCAGCAGTTTATCTCTCTAAAAATCTGTATTTTATTTTCATCCTTCGGTCTTTGGGGTTCTATTGTCTCAGGTCCGACAAATGATCATAGTCCATTTTCCCATTGCCTCCCCCCGTACCCCCATTCCTCTCCATTCCCAGTTGTCGCAATCCTTAAAATCAAATTTATCTAAAGAAGTAGCGCTTGGCTAAGAAACTCAAAAACTTCCCCAACCCAAATAAACGGGACCAACGCACAAAACTAGTGCCCACGACTTTTCAATCTGATAATACATTTAAAGTGAAAATAACTCAAAAAAATGATAGCAAAAACAATAACAAAGACCCAAGTGACGTCTCTTCGTTCTATCTTTACTGAAACTCAGGTCGGAGGAGAAGCTATGTGATTATTTTTGATTTTTTTAAAAGTGTGAACTCAACAAAAACTTTTTCGCTCTGAGTCTTTTAAAAGTTTTTACATACAGTCTGCAAAAGGATGCCTATGCTTTAGGTAAAGAAAATACTCCAACGTGCTTCATCAAAAAAAACACACCCCCAAAAAACGTATATAACTTTTTTTAACATTTGTGGTTTTGATTTATAGATTTAGCGATACTAATCACTAACAGGCCCCCAAAAATAAAAACGAAACCCAGTGGCGTCAACTTCGTTCAAAACATTGCCATCCTACGACGTCCCTAAAAATAAATTTAGGCAAGAAAAGGGTTTTCGCTGCATAAATTGTTTTTTAAATTTTTTTTTTTTTTTTTCTATGCTTGAAATTGATCGACAAAATTTGTTACGAAAGCTTTTTTCCTGTAACAAATGATTGATTGTCATAACTGCCGTCTCTAAAAAAACCAAATTATTTTTAAAAATTTGGGCCAAAAAACTCGTCCTTTAAATATCGGTCATTAAATGACCCCCCCTTACAGAAAACCTCAAACCTGGACTTTGCGAAAGTCCGAGTTTCAGAGTTTTTTTTTTTTGTTTTTTTTTTTTTTTTTTTTTTTTGAGAGATGGGGTTATTTTAATCGATCGATTTTTGAAGGACGAGTTTTGTGGCCAAAATTTAAATACTGTTTTGTTTTTTTTTGTCAAGAGTTCTTTTAATTTTAAGCGCTGCCTGGCTAATTAGAATACATCAATCGCCTCCCCTCCCTCCCCATTTGTATCTCTCAGCAAACCTTTTGAATTGTTTTGGTACAGAACAAAGGGTCGAGGGTTGGGGTTAGTTTTGTAACTTTTGGGTAAGCCGGGCCAAAGGTAAACACACAATACTTTTTAAATTACTTTTTTAAATTTAGATGTGGCTCATGAAATTTTGGTCGTCTGGGATAGACGAATAGACTACCAACACCACTATTCTACTACTACTACACTACAACAACAACTACTACTAAAAACACTACTATCTATACTACTCACTACTACTACTACTACTACTACGCGCTGCTCGTATTTTCTACTACACTATACTACTACTACACACTACACTACACTAAACTACTACTCCCTACTACACTACTACAACTCTACTACCTTCTACTACTACACTACTGCTTCTACTACTACTACTACTACAAACTACAACACTACTACTACTCACTATATCTACTACGCTACTGCTGCGCTCTACTACTGCTACTACTACTACTACTACACTAACACTACTACTCACTATACTACTACTACTACTACACTACTACTCCCTCCCCTACTACTACTACTACAACTACTACACCTGCTGCTGCCTGCTACTACTACTCCCTACTACACTACACTACACAACTATCCACTACTACAAACACTACTACTACACTGCAACAACTACTACACTACTACACTACAACTACTACACTATACTACAACTACTACTACACTACTACTTTTACACCACTATACTACTACAAACTACTACTACAACTCTTTACTACCACACACCTACACTACTACTTTTACTACCACTACATAATAAACTCCCATTACAAATTTAAATTATTATAAATTTTATTAAATTTATTTTTAAATATTATTATTGCTCCGTGTTTTGTTGTGTCACCCTTTACCCACAGGAGCACACCATGGCCTACCCCCATATCAACCCACTCATCAAGGGAAATACCATTTTCAAGTGGTCATTAAACCAACCCGCACATGACAGGGCATGATATATGTTTTTTTTTTTTTTTTTTTTTGTTTTTTTTTGTTTTTTTTTTTTTTTGTTTTTATAGACCCGACTAACTGTTAATCCATAACACGGACATTCATTACCAAAAATTTGGGAAACTTCGTTTACTTTGGGAAACCCTTTTCAACATAACCCGCCCAAAACCCAAATCTTTTGTAAGGGCCCCCCCTTGTTTTGTTTTTTTCCCGGAACGTCTTCATTCAATATAAACATTCAAAGCGTTGACACCAAGGGGCAAGATGACCCGCAAAAAGTGAAAAATTATAGATAGAAAAAGTTGACGCCCAGGGTTTTTTTTTAAGCTTTTTTCCATCCGCTTTAATGCTCACTAAAAAGTATTAACCAACTAAAAAATAAAGTTCAAGTTACACATAGCTTGGCAGTCTTTTCGTACGTGTTAAGGGTCTGTTGGGCAGGGACCCCTTGAAAAGCGCTTTTAGGGCGGCCCAAGGGCCCCTGTAAACGCTTTTTAGCAAGGTCGGACCCCGTGTAAGCCTTTTGATACGTTTATAGTGGATTTGTTCTATATAAAAGTTCCACTTTTGGGGGGTTTTTTTTTGGCCTTGACTACACACAAAGATCCGGGATCCTTTTTTAGATGGACCTCCGATGATGCTATTGTTGCATTTTTGCTTGAAAAAGACGAGTTAAATCAAAAATAAGATTTGGATTTCCCAAAAACTTGAGCATGGAATTATATTAGTGTGAGATAGCTTTTTTATTAATTTTTATTTTTAAAAATTATTTTTATTTTTATTATCATCATCACTCATCATCATCATATCACAACATCACACATCACACATCATCATTAATATTAAATTAATTTTTTAAAATTATTTTTATTATTATTATTAACATTATTATTATTACATTATTATTTATTATTATTATTATTATTAAATTTTTATTATTATATTTTTATTATTATTTTTTATTATTTTTTTTAATTATTATAATATTATTATTATTATTATATTAAAATTTTTTTTTATGTGTGGTGGTTTAAAAATTTGAAATAAGTAAGTAACACTCACCATAAGGAGGAAAAGGGGAACTATTCGTATTTGCGCTATGTGTCTAGGGGAGACCTGCTTTTGATCGGAAGGTCCCGGGGTCCACCTCGCGCTCGCCATAGTTGATCCTTGGAAAGGGTCTTTACCACATTCTCTCCCGTACTCGGGTAAAATGAACCGGCCGTTTTCGGCGGTCTTTGTCCGAAAATTGTAATATCGCCTAAAAGGGGCATGTCCCTCCTACGTGTTTTAAAAGCTGTTTTCCAGGGCCCCTTGTAGAGCGCTTTTAGACATATAGTGGGTATTACGCAATATAAACCAGTTTTAACATTTTTTTAATTTACATTTCTCCAAGTCCCCCGCAGTCACGAGTTAATGCTCATCCATCTCGTTTTTTTTTCCAAGCACCATCCGAATAGGAGGGGGCCCAAATATTTTTTAAAAAAAATTAATTAATGGCTAAATTGAATTTTTCAGAGAAATTTTTTTAAAAAGAAAAAAAAAAAAAAAGCCTTGGGGGTCCCCTTTGTCCTCACAAACTCACAGTCGCGATTATCTCGAAAAGCCTTGGGGTCCATTGTCCCACATACTCCCAGTCGCGATTACTTCGAAAACCTTGGCTCCATTTGTCCTCACATACACAATCGCGATTTTCTTCGAAAAGCCTTTGGGGGGTCCCTTGTCCCCCTTTCTCCAGTCCGATTTTTCAAAAGCCTTGGGGGGTCCACTTCCTCACATATCACAGCGCGATTTTCTTCGAAAACCTGGGGGTCCTTTGTCCACAAAAATCCCAAATCGCGATTATCTTTGAAAAGCCTTGGGGGCCATTTGGCCTCACATACTCACATCGCATTTTCTTTGAAAAGCCTTGGGCGTCCATTTGTCCTCCTATCACAGTCGCGATTATCTTCGAAGTACGGGTTTATAAACAAAAAACAAGTCGGCGTTTGAGTTCACAGCCTCTACGCCAAAACCTTCAAAAGCATACGTCACTTCCTAGTAACACGCTAGTAACTTAAATAACTGGGTTAAACTATCGGGAAAAATGGCGGACCCCTTTTAAAGTTTTTTTTCCACGAATAAAAGTGAACCAAAGAAAAACATTTAAATAGATCATGTTTTTTTTTTTGAGGGGGGGGGGGGAAATTTTTAAAAAAATATTCTGATCACATGACATATTAAAAGTTCTACCAGCAAGAAGAATAAAAATTTCGGTTTTCTTTTTTAGAACCCAAACTGCTCCCGTTGCTGGACGACGTGACATCAAGACTATGAATCCCAATTTATTTAAGCGATGTGACCGTGCCTTGGGCCCGGAGTGTCTATATCTTACAAAAACCACAAATATCGTACACACCTCTGTGACCGGGAAGGTGAAAATGACCTCCAAAAAAATTCTCTCTCTCTCTTTCCCCCCCCCCCCCCTCTCTCTCTCTCTCCTCCTCTATCTCTCCTCTCTCTCCTCTCTCTCTCTCATTTACAACCCACTAACACTGTGTCAATTTTGATTATATCGAAAGCTGGGTGCACTTCTACCGCCGGGGTGCGTCACAACGACTTCCATGCAACGAACCGGATCAGCCTACTCTTAAAATCATCACGCGTCATTTAAATCGGGAATTTTTCACCCATATTCACGGGCAATGAAAAAACCGCCACTTAACCCAAAAGGGGGGAATGGGATACATAATTTACCAGGTAAGGTTTAATCACCCTTGCAAACCAAAGGATTTTTTTGGGCGAATTGGAGAGGGCCATTCTGCTATAAAAATGACCAGGACATTTACCATTGACGTCGTACTCTGGAAAAAAAAAAAAAAACTCGATTTTAAAAAGTGACCAGAAAACTCGTCCTTTTTAAAAAAAGATCGATTTCAGTGACCCTCATCTTTGCTCAAAATACAAAACAAAAAAAAAAACAAAAAAAAAAAAAAAAAAAACCAAAAAAACAAAACCTCTCAAACTTAGCGAAGAAGTATTGATGGTTCTGCTGGACATTACTTTGTGATAGATAGTGTCCTGTCCAAAGAGTAGCAAGAGTTATTGTCCGTTTCGCGCTAAAGAAACCGAGATAAACTCTGGTTCCATGGGCCTAATTGCTCTGAATGACCTTTGTTTTTTTCATCTCTCCTCCATTCTCTTCTCGGCTTCGCTTCATCGTCAACCACTTCTTTTTTATCATATTATTTATCTAGAAATAATTAAATTTAGTCGGCGCATATATATGACCAGAGCATTACTGAAGTACCTCATCTGCATGCATATTTATTTGCGAACCTTTTGGGCCCCCTTTAAATTTCTATTATATACATATTAAAAAAAAGAGTTTATAATAAATTGTCATTGGACCCCAGTTGTCCGCCATTTTTTAGTTGAAAAAAAAAAAGCATAACAAAAGTTTGATACAATATGTAAACACATTCTTACTTAAAAAGAGTCTAACGTGTCCATTCCTTTACTATTCAGAGAAAGTAATAGTCATTCGGAAAAGCGCCTTAAACACACGTGCCGCGTCTGTTCTAACTTTTTAATATTGCAGTTGGCTGGGATTTGATTGTAAAGCGCTTTGAGCACACTTTAATGGATGTTGTACCATTTAAAAGCTTCTTTATAATCGTTGAGGGACGTTGATAATTTATTACGAGGGAGCTGCCTTATACTTGCAATTCCTGCCCTGGGGTATGTATTATGGGTTGTTTTCTCGTGGCAATATCATCAGTCATCAGAATGGATTGACAACACTGTCGCTCGATGGAAAAAAAACCCCCAAAAAACACGTATTAAAAATTTGGGCCCGAAATCTCGTCCTTCAAATATAAATCGATTGAAATGACGCTCATCTTGGCAAAAAAAACTCAAACCTGAGACTTACTGAAGTCCCAGGTTTGAGAGTTTTTGCTAAGATGAGCGTCTTTTTAGTCGATCGATATTTGAAGGTCGAATTTTCTGGCCAAAATTTCAAAAACGTTTTTTTTTCTCCCAGATACCAGCTGTTCAGTCATTGATTAGTAGAGCCTAGGTTTGTTAATACTGTTGAGAATTCATTAAATCATCTCCCTGTGTCTACGTAAATGAAAGTGTTGTGTGTTTTGGAGTGTGTATAAATGTCAACAAATTAATTTTAGCGCCACACATGGGTTAATTTAGATATGGTGGGCGCATTGATTGTAGCCATCGTTAACTTACTGACAACTAAAACCCACTAAGACCCATATTTTGGGCGTCAAATTTTAGGGTTGTGACCGTCTAGTGAGTTGTCTTTAGTAGTGGCCAAGGAAACAAGTGATCCCATTGGTTGAACTGCTGAATAAAACTCACGATTTGTTTTCTTTGTGGCCAAAGACTTTTCTTTTGACTTTACTTGTTGGTCAGTGTCCCGCCAGAGTTTACGAAGGCCACGATCGGTAAGGTGGGAAATCCTTGTTACCCCTATTTTCATGAAGCCATCTGCTGATTGGTGTCCCGGGTTAGTTGTTCGTAGAAACTTTACTTACCCCGATGTCCTGGCTGCATTGTCTACTATATTAGGGGGTGGTGGGTATAGTATGTAATAAATATATATCTCTTTTCTCTCTCTCTCCTCTCTCCAAACTCTCTCTCTCTCTCTCTCTCTCTCTCTCTCTCTATTTGTCTTTCCCCCCCCCCCCTCTCTCTTTCTCTTTCTCTCCCCCCTCTCTCCTACCTCTCTCTCTTCTTCTTCTTCTTCTTCTTCTTCTTCTTCTTCTTTTCTTTTTCTTCTTTTCTTCTCTTTTCCCTTTT
>NW_027624898.1:5000-7622 GCF_034508935.2 Berghia stephanieae
AGGTAGTACCGAATTTCTTTGTTTAGAACCAGGCTGCTGCCGTTGCTGGGCAACGTGACATCAGACTATTGAATCCTGTTAACCAGTAGTTTTTGACCAATAAAAACATGGAATTTATGACAACACCTTCACACGTGCTCGGACAAACATAGTTGGTTGTTTTATAGATAGCATACGCTTGGCTAAGAAGCTCACAACATTTGCCATCGAAGTATAACGGACCAACACCAAAACTTGGTGTGCCTTGAACGTTTTATAGATAGTTCGAAGTTGACGTCACTCGGTCTTTTGTCATTGTTTTTTGCCATCCGCGTTTATGAGTAAATTCTCATTAAACTATATTAACCAGACATAAACGATATGTTACACCAAAAATTTTGTGTGTTGGTCCGTTTAATTCCGGTGGCAATGTTGTGAGCTCCCCGAGCCATGCATACTACCTATAGTCTGGTTAAAAAAAAAGTTTAGTGAGAATTACTCCCAATCGGGATGACAAAAAACAAATAACAAAGGCCCGAGTGAGTCAACTTCATTTATCTATAGACAAAACAGGATGCCATTTCTTTTGATCATTGTTCTTGTTTTTTTTATGCCAAAATGGGGTGACTAGTTTATCACCCCGGTTTTTTTAATGGAAGGAATGAAATTGACGTCATCACTCTTTGTTATTTTTTTAAGATTTTTGATGAAAAAGTTCTCCAAATTATTAAAAGATATAGATAGCTGCGCTTGGCTAAGAAGCAATAACATTGCCATCCGGGAAGAAAAAAAGGAAACCCAAAACACAAATCTGTGGGGTAATCATGAAACGGTTATAGTAGGTTAACCTTTTTTTTATGAGAACTACTCATAAACGCGGTGGCAAAAACAATAACAAAGACCAGAATGGGCGTCAATTTTTCTATCTATAGATAGAACGAAGTTGATGTCACTGGGTCTTTTTTATAGCTTTTTTGTCATCCAGTTTATGATAATTCTCACTAAACTAAAACCAGACATAAATCTTTTAAAAGTTAACATTTGTTTTGTGGTTGGGTTTTTCCGTTAACTTCCGAGGCAATGTCGCGAGCTTTTTAGCCAAGCGAAACCAAAAAATAACGGGGTTAATTTACACTAGTTCTGTAAAAAAAAGGACGTTTAATCCCCTGATGGAGGGCTGTGATTATTTCACCTAAACGCACAGCACCGATTATATTCTAACCGGGGAAAAATGCACGTGCATGGGCGGGTTGTTAACACGTGCATCGCGGGCGACATCTGGTATGCCTATGACGTCATTCCTGTTATGCGAAAACATAAAATTTGATTTTTTTTTTTTCCTTCCCCTGCTGATGTTAAAAAATTTGGAGTCTCCTGATCAAAAAGGAAGAATGGTTTTCCAAGATAAACCTGGGGGTTTTTTTTTTCCCTCCATTTTTGAAATATTGAGGATTATCTCCCCTAAAAATTTCATTCGGTCTATTATTTTATCACTTTTTAAACTTCAAATTCACACAAATAAAAAGGAGAAATTCTTGTGTCAATACTCTTCAATAGTCGTAACGTCATTTCCCTTTCCTAATAGCAGGGTTTAACCTAGTTACACTGGCTCTAAACTGTCGGAAAAAATGGCGGAGGGCCTTATGAGATTTTTCCCCCGAGGATAAAAGTTACCAAAGGAGAAAAAACATTATAAATAGATCTTATTTTGATTTCACATTTGACACAAGACATAGAAAAGGTTTTTGCCAGCCCGAAGAATAAAAAGTAATAATTTTCTTTTTTGAAGCAAGATGGCCGCCGTTGGATGGATGGGAAAACTCAAAAGTAAAAAAAATTTACTTGAAGGGGTTTTGTAAAACCAGCCTTCAACTATTCGTTTTTGGGATTTCTGTCCCAAAAATAGAAACAAAAAGATGAAATATTATATTATAGATAGGGAACAATAGACGTCAGCAGGTCTTTGTTTTTTTCTTTGTTTTTTTTGCCACCCCGTTTATGAGTAATTCACCTTAACCGTTTTTATCCTATATTTAAAAGTATGGTTACAAATAGGTTTGTGTGTTTTTTCACTTATAGGGAATAAGATTGCGGAAGAGTAGCGTCCCTGATTGGAGAGAGAACGAAGAGCATGCGCAAACCAAATGACTTCTCTCTCTAATAACTTTTCCGCCGTGGGCGTCACAACAATGGGGGGAGTCCAATCAAGGGACGCTACTCTTCTGCTAACTCATTCCCTATACTGTTTGGTCACAGGCAATACTTTAAACCTCGGCCACTTACCCGATATATTTTATGTGACCCCCCCGTTCAAAAGATTGTGGAATGATTTAACCCCCAAAAAAGGAATTTTGAATAGAAGATGGAAATTTGGGGTTTGGGAAATTTTTTTTTTAAACAAAAAACTATTTTATCCCATAAAAAATAAGAAAATTAAAAAGTTTTTTATTTGTGGGAAAAATTAATTTCCCCAAAAAGAGTGGATACTAAAGCCTTGGGGGGGTAATAAATATATATTATTTATATAAAATAAAAATATAAATATATTTATATTTATTCATTTCCCTTTTTTACCTGGTAGGGGGGATAGGACAAAAAAGTTTTTTTCCCTTTTTCTTTCCCGAGCCAATTTTTTTTATTATT
>NW_027624899.1:0-7648 GCF_034508935.2 Berghia stephanieae
TTTGTTTGTTGTTGCTTTAGGTCTCTTCCAACACAATTGAGGTTATATGAGAGACCGCTGAAACAAAAAAACAAGCAATCTAACAAAAATAGTACAAATGTAAATCAAAAATCATAACCTAAATATATCATAAGCTAAATATAAATAACCAAGAACAAACAGGCAGAAGATTTACAGAAAAAAAAAATATCCCCTGTCAAAAATACAATCACAAACCAAAGAAGCAGGATAGGCTAGTGAAGAGAAGAAGAAACGACATCACTATCGGATCGTACACCCATGCGAACATCATAGGTATATGATTCAAGGGTGATGCTCCCATCCAACCACCCACACCAGCACACTTTATTCCATTGAGAACAGTAAGGGGTTGATATGAAATCAGCTTTTATAATCTCAATTTGTGATCTAAGCTAATTTGGTTTTGTCCATTTGTCTGATCAATCGATCGTGCAGTGCTTTTCGTGGATCCACAGAAAGCACCATAATCCAGGGATTGTAAAGCGCTGCACAATTCACTGATATATATATACAGAATGTACACCAATCAATGTCGCACATTAATTTGAGGGATCCACAAAAAGTGTGCATGATCGATCAATCACGCAAATTAACAAAATGAGCCTATAAGTAGATTTCAAACTTAACTCACTCAACCCTAACACTAACACCGACTATATCCGTAGTTACCCAGGTTACTTTTACTCCATGTCTATTTATTACATTATTCAGACATAAATTATAGGCATAGTATCAAAGCTAATGTTTTTAGTTTTGCAGGTTAATGGTAGTTGAATAAAACTATCTATGTACATGCTTATTTTTAATATATTTTTCAATTTTGAAAAGTAGCAAAAATCTCTAGGACTGAGTGAATTAACTCTCTCATTACCAGCCATTTTCAGAATTTTTCATGAAACTTCAACCCTACCCAACACAAAAATCGATTTTTTTTTCTACTCAAACAGAAAAGGAACAAGTACGTTCTATACATATAATTGTCCAATGTCTAAATTTTTATCGCTATAACAAAGTATTTTCTTTATAATTTGTGATGTAACAAAGGATATCAGAATGAGAAAACTGTTGGTTGCATCGTAACGAACGTGACGATTTTCCTATGGGTGGTAAGGAGAGGGTTAAGCAAGCAGATCCAATCTGACTGATTTTTTTTAGTATTTGATTTTTATGTGGATGCACACACTGTTTTTCAGCATACCAAAACTCCTGGTATGATATTGCAAATTACATTAAATTAGTAAAGATAAGCACCCTGTGTTCAGAGGATCCCCAGGGCTAAGTGGTAGAGAACATGCCTTAACCCTCTCCTTACCAGCCATTTTCAGGATTTTCCCCAAAACTTCACACCCAACTAACACAAAAATATATTTTTTATCACTCAGACATAATAGCAGTAAAGTTTTTGCGATACATAGTTTCTTTAGCAAACATGCTCTACAACACACTGTTCATTTTCTTTAAATGTATGATGTACAAAAGAAAAACGAATAAGAAAAATGTTGGTTGTATCGTAACGAATGTGACGATTTTCCTATAGTTGGTAAGGAGAGGGTTAAACCCAAAGGAGTTGGTATTGATCTGGCAAGATTTTATTCTGACTCTTTTTAAAATTCTTTTGTATTCAAGAAAGCGTCAATCAATTCAAAGGCAACTGTCTCCCTTCTCTAAACCACTGTAGTTAAGTCTATTAGAAACTGTAAGAAGTCTTATTTAAAACTGTAATTGAATTACCTTTTCCTCGCTTACAAAAATAAACACAAAACGAACATACAAAGAGGGGTAAACAAAAAAAGAAAATAAGCCAACTGGGATAAGAATCATCGTCTTTGTCATCATGATCATTATAATCATGAGAACCATCGTCATCACCATCGTGGTAGGCATAATCTGTGAGAAAAGAAAAAAAAATAATTTAAAAAATAAACAAAGATGATATTATTGTGTTGCTGAGTCTTAGTATAGATTACAAAAGAATAGATGGATTTTTTTAATTTCTCGCTCTTATTCAACGATCCACTAATTTGAATTGAAATTTTAATATATTTTGCCCAAGCAAATCCATATGATCTCGTT
This sequence comes from Berghia stephanieae, assembly GCF_034508935.2. Lineage (NCBI taxonomy): Eukaryota > Metazoa > Mollusca > Gastropoda > Nudibranchia > Aeolidiidae > Berghia > Berghia stephanieae. Next base: position 2,095 of record NW_027624899.1, read on the forward strand.
CCAGAGGACACAAAACCATGTAATTGGTAGTGATGATGATGATGTGGTGGTGGTGATGGTGGTTGTTGTAATGGTAGTGATGATGTGGTGGTGGTGGTTGTAGTAGAAATGGTACTGATGATAATGGGGTGGTGGTTGTAGTAGTAGTGGTAGTGATGATATGGTGGTGGTGGTTGCTGTAGTAGTGGTAGTGATGATGATGGTGAGGTGGTGGTGGTAGTGATGATGATAAGGTAAAAGGTTGTTGAAGAAGTAGCAGTAGTGATGACGTGGTGGTGGTGGTTCCAGTAACAGTGGTAGCAATGATGATGTGGAAGTGGTTGCAGTATTAGTGGTAGATATGATGATGTGATGGTGGTTGTTGCAGTAGTAGTGGTAGCAATTATGATGTGGAGGTAGTTGTAGTAGTAGTGGTAATATGATGATGATGTCGTGATGGTAATTGTGGTAGTAGTGGTAGTGATGATGATGTGGTGGTGGTTGTAGTAGTTGTGGTAGTAATGATGATGAGGTGGTGGTGGTGGTTGTAGTAGTAGTGGTAGTGGTGATGATTTGGTTATGGTGGTTATAGTAGTGTCAGTCGTCATGATGATGATGTGTTAGTGTTTGTTGTAGCAGTGATGGTAGTGATGATGATGTGGTGTTGGTGGTTGTAGTAGTATCGGTAGTGATGATGGTTGTGGTGGATGTAGTAGTTGCGGTAGTGATGATGTGGCGGTGGTATGGTGGCTGTATGTAACAGCAGTGGCAGTGACAATGATGAGGTGGAGGTGGTTTTGGGGGGGGGGGGGGGGGGGTTCAATATATACATATGTGGGTGTGTGTGGGTGTGTGTGTGCGTGTGTGTATGCTTTCTCTCTTAAAAATAAGTGACCACTTTTATAATTTGCTCCTTAGCAATCCAGTATAGATAGTATGCGCTTGGCTAAGAAGCTCACAACATTGCCATCCGGAAGTATAACGGACCAACAAATAAAACTATGTGTAACCTTGAACATTTATAGTCTGATTAATACAGTTTAGTGAGAATTACTCATAAACGCCGATGGCAAAATATAACAAAAAGTAACAAAGACCTGAGTGACATCAACTTCGTTCTATCTACACTCTCTAGTATGTTTTTAGTTTTGGTGTGAGTATCTAATCTCACAACTATATCATTGGTAAGTCTTATCTCCAATTTTTTAGGGTGCATACGTTTTCACTGTATTATCGACTTTTTAGAATTTCAGGTCATTTCCAGAAATGTTTGAAATCTTTATAATAATAATAACAATAATTTACTCACAAAAATAGGATTAAACAGAATCCTTTAAACTTTGGCTTAACCCAATTTAACTGTAGTATACAGACTGATTTAAATCAATAAGCATAAGTGCATACAAACATACATTCATTCATATATATACTTATATATATATATACATATATATATAATATATTTTAAAATTTTAAATTACGCCCTCTTGCAACGACACCATTAGGTACAATTGCCTAGGCATTCCATGAAAGAATATAGATAACCCATCAAACAAAATGTCTGATGCCAACAGGAATCACCCAGGTTGTCCGAAGTGAGCAAATCAGGGGTTAATAATCTTGCCCAAAGAAAAAAATTTAAGTGCCTGAAGCAGGGTTCGAACCCGGGACCTTCAAGATCACAGTGCAATTCGGCCACTATGCCCCCAATATATATATATAAAAATAAAATGAAATGAAGTAAAATTCTTTTTATCCATCCTCATGGGGAAATTTATCTTTAAGGTCTATTCCAAGGGAAGACTGGAATAACAAAGGCGCCAATCACAGTGCATCGCAGCAATGTGAGCCAGGATGAGATGACTTGCTCAAATAGCGCAGCAAGTGATCAAACTCGATATCTTTCAGGCAAAGACCATACTGCTGAGCCACGCTGTCCCATGTATTTATTTATTTATATATTTATATATATATACTAGTAAAAAGCCCGCAATTTCGTGGGGAAAGAACTATTTTCATTCGATATTGCCTGAATCATTTTCTTGATTAGCTCGATTACGATTAGATGCATATTTTAATTGATGTGCTTGTCGTCGTTGCCATGCATGATTCTGCATGATTTTAGTTTATCAGTCAGTAGATATCAATATCAATAAGTCGCAAGTCTTTACCACGCTTTACTTGGGAGGCCTTCCGAAAGCTCCTACAAAGGGAAACAACTTAAATAATATTCCCTCAACTAACCCCAAGAAAACAAAAAACCTAGTGCCTTTAACTAATGCTAAAAGGAAAATAAACACCCTAGCACCTTTACTAAGACTTATGACTAACCCTAATAGGAAAAAAAAACCCTCCGACTGCTGTGCACTACCTTCAATACTTCACAAATTACAATTGTGGCCTAGAATCAAAACAATGGTCAAATTAGGAAATTTTAAACTTTCACAAATCTATCAAGGTTTGTTCTAGAGTTTTTTAAATGCTTCTATATGATGACAAATTGAATAAATAAATGCCTGACAAAAGATCAAGATAATATTAGTTGATCGTGCTAATCGGTGAAACTTGTTTAAAATTTCTATAAATCCGAATACCTTCATGTGATCAAGTTAATAATATCAGTATGAATGCCACGATTTGCTGAAAAATGCCAATCTGACAGTTCCTAGCAAACAACCCCCCCCCCTCCCTCCTCGCTCAGGAATTTCTGTACCTTTTTTTTTTCCACTCAACCACATTCCAAAACACACACACATGTATAGATAGTTCGAAGTTGACGTCACTCAGGTCTTTGTTATTGGTTTTTGCCATCCGCGTTTATAAGTAATTCTCACTAAGCTGTATTAACCTGACTATAAACGATCATGGTTGAACACAGTTTTGTGTGTTGGTCCGATATACTTCCGGATGGCAATGTTGTGAACTTCTTAGCCAAGCGCATACTAACTTTTCACCACACACAACACACACACACAAACATACACACATTGAGAACACACTACTACATAACAACACGGATCACCGCTAAATCAACAACACAACGGAAGTAAGAACTCTACTGGACAGATAGAGTTGAGGGTGTGGCCATAAGTTAAACCTGGGTATTATCAACCCGAAACCATCACATTGAAAGCATCAAAGGGGCAATAATAATACTTGATGTCATTAATATATGAAAACTGTTGAAAACTTAGTGTAGGTCTGAAATCCTTAAAGTAATAAGGTGAATACATTATTTCGAATGCAACCATTTGCTTAAAAACGCCAAACTGACAACTTTTTACAGTGTAGAAATTGGTTGATTTTGAGAGTGTTAGTGTCGTCGGTAAATTTTTTATGATATCTCTTTGACTTAACGAACTTTCAAACTGACTTTAAATTATAAAAGGAAATCAAGTTATCTGTTTATCTATCTGGAAAAAATACATTTCTAATTTTCAAATCTTTCAGTTGAGTTGTGCACCGTACAATTTTTTTTCAAAGACTAGGGAAAATTCAGCAAGCCTAAATGATTAAAGAGTCCATGTGTCAATGGTCAAGAAACTCTGCAGACTTTTTAAAATTTTATTTCCAACCTGTTCCTTTGATTAGCATATCATATAAGTTTGGAACAACCAAAACTAAAAATAAAAAATAAAAAACTCTCACCCTTATTTAGGTGAAAATGAAAATAGAAGGTATGATGGAGTTTACGATACGGATCCGTGCCAGGTACCACCTTGATGGAAATTTCAGATTTCCTTTAACTGGTAGACAGACATTGCTGTTTTCTGGGTTAGGCCGAAGGTCGTTGAACCTGATAAGGAAAAAGGACATAGTATTAAGACATAGAGAAAACATGGGAATAGCTTTATACATGAACATACATTTAGTGGTCTTTGTGTAGCAGGATTTCATCAGGGTTGCCAATTTGGCATTTTGCCAAATTCCGAATACTTTGAAATTTTTTTCGAGCTGTTTGGCATGGGAAAATTGAGTTTGGTATTTTGACTTTTTTTTTCTTTTCAAATCACTTAATTTCACCTACTTCAAAGAAAAATTAACACTTACTTCCAAGATTAAAAGAATGTGTAACCCAAAATGGGAAGGCGAGATGAATTTTTGATTTAATCAAGACACTAACTCCTGGCAGAAGATCTTTTTCCAACTGTATTGTCTTTGAGAAGAAAAAAGGATGCCTGGAAAAGTTTGGTATTTTTCTGTGAGTTTTGCAAATTCAATCTGGTAAACAAGTCAATCGCCCTTGATGAAGACTACAGTTTTTGTTTTAAAAACGAACAATAGTCTTATTTCCTTATTTGTGACCACCATCTCCAATTGGTAATAAGCAAGAAAAATATCCATATTATAAACTGAATTTATAGTTTTAAAATATGAGCCTCGGGATAAATTTATGTGTTTTATTGACTAAAATAACGACAGTTGCATACAATGTCTCAACCCAAAATGTCATATTTCTGATTATTTTAACTTAAAATTTAAAATTGACTTTTCAATCAACATCTGATCCACCCTGACTTGATACCTCATAGAGACTAAAGGTCACATTTCTATTAGTATGAGCCTTATGGTATAGTGGCTATAGTCATGTGTTGTCATTACCTGTTTAACATTTCCCTTGCGGGACCAGATCACACACAAGAAGAAAATTCCAGGTGAATGCATTAGATGGGGAAAAGAATGATGAGTTCAAACTGCAATTGAGTAATAGATTCCAACCTCTAGCTGATCTCGAGGAGATCTCGAAGACATATATGTAGAGTCACATTGGGCAAAGATCAAGGAAGTCTACATAACAACTTGTCACAAGGTATTGGGTGTAAAGAAATGGAAACATTAAAGAATGGATAAGTCCAATCACATAGGAGCTGATTGAAAAGAGGAGAACAAGGAAGGAACATGTGAATGCAAGTCGAACAAGGGCTTCATTCTGGATGCACAAGAGCAATATTGAGCCACAGCTAAGGAAGTCAACAGCTCTGTGAAGAAAGACAAGGAAGCATTCATGAACCTACTTGCAGAGAAAGCAGAAGCAGTAGCGACAGAAGGACACATGAGGATCCTTTATCAAACTACCAAGACACTTGCTGGAAAATATGGGAAACCAAAGGTACCAGTCAAAGACAAAGATGGGAAAACTAATTTTGGAAAAGAGGCTCAATCTAAGCGATGAAGGAAACATTTCAACTGCCTTCTGAACAGACCACCACCAGACAACCCGCCCGAAATTTTGCCTGTAAGGAATGAGCTACCAATTAGCTGTGATCCACCATCGATGGCAGAGATTGTGGGTGCCATTAACATGATGAAAAGTGGGAAAGCTGCTGGACCAGACCACATTCCACTGGAGGCTCTAAAAGTTGATGCAGAAAGAAATGCTGAGGCCCTTTACCCACTATTTGAGAGAATCTGGAATGATGGGATATTCCCAAAGGATTGGAAGGAAGAACATATTGTCAAGCTTCCAAAGAAAGGGGACCTCAGTAATTGTAACAATTATGGAGGAATCACTCTTCTCTCTATCCCAGGAAAGGTTTTAAATCATATTATTCTAGAGAGAATTAAGAATGCAACA
>NW_027624900.1:0-22814 GCF_034508935.2 Berghia stephanieae
TAGGAGGTCTCGGCAGCCAAGTCACTGAACACAGAGAAAAAGCCGAGAGAGAGCCAAATGATGAGAGTATGGAAATTTACAAGGAGGCTGATAAAACTCTCAGGAAAGAAACAATAAAAGCAAAACAGGAGGCATGGCATGAAAGGACCAGACAGCTTGACTGCGACAGAGACGGAAGAAAGTTATGGAACCTAACCAAAGCTCTAAGTGGACAAGAAAACAGATATGCTGCACCATCAGTAGAAGATGATCAGGGGAGGATTCTCAACAAAAAACAAGCAGCAAACTGTTTTGTGGAGCATTGCTCAAGTGTTGGGAGTATACAGATTAGAAAAGAACGAAAACGAGGAGTCCACAAAGAATTGAGAAAACACAGGGATACACCCAGAGGGTCCACAGATGATGTCATGTTCAGTTCGATTAAAAAAGAAGAAGTAGAAATTGCCTTGAAATCTCTAAAAACGAACAAATCACCAGGTCCAGATGATGTTACTAATGACATGTTGAAACACCTAGGAACCCTCACAAGGAGGAAAATGAAACAACTGTTCAATGCAAGTTGGAAACAGGGTAAACTTCCGCTCAAATGGAAACAGGCAACCATGATACCAATAAAGAAGGATGGCAATCAAAAAAATAAACCCGAAAGCTGCCGACCAATGGGTTTGACAAGCTGCTTGGGTAGACTGATGGAGAGAATTGTTAGTCGCCGTCTCCAATGGTATTTAGAAAGCAATAAGTTGATATCAGATGAACAGGCTGGTTTCAGACAATTTCGCTGCACAGAGGACCAGATAACATACATCTCGCAGCTGATCGAAAATGGTTACCAAGAAAAGAAACACACTGTCACAGTTTGGGTGGATATGGAAAAGGCATTTGACAAAGTCTGGACAAAAGGACTACTTCTCAAACTTAAGAAAGCCAACGTTTCACACAACATGTTTGCATGGATTAAAGATTACCTCACAAATCGAAAAGCAAGAGTCCAATCTCAAAACTCTAAAAGCAAGCTAACGAACATGACAAATGGAGTGCCACAGGGCGGGGTTCTCTCACCAACCCTCTTTGTCGTTTTTATCAATGACATCTGCGAAACCAAATGCAGAGGAGTAAAAGCAGCCATGTATGCAGATGACCTTGCACTGATATGCACTGAAAGAAATATTGGTACTGCAAAGGCCAGGATACATATGACTCTTGATGCTTTGAGCAAATGGACAAAAGACTGGGGTATGAGAGTAAATGCTGATAAAACCATATACACAACATTCAGCTTATCAACCAAAAAGCAATCTATGCGATTAACTTTGGATGGAAAGATTCTGAGAGAAGACCTTATGCCTAAGTATTTAGGAGTGAAATTTGACCCTCGACTCACTTGGAAACATCAAATAGATGAAAGTCAACAGAAAGTCACTCTATTCCGCCTCCGAACAGGACACAATAGACTAAGAGGACATATGTTTACAAAGCTAGGTATTGGAACAACCCCTTATTGCCCATGTGGAACCGACCATGAAACCACTTTACATGTGCTTATGGATTGCCCATTATACAACGTGCAACGTTCGAACCACTGGGTCACCCCTACAACACTCAACACAAAGCTCTATGGCGAGGCTGAGGACCTAAAGCGGACCACAGACTTCATAGCAGATATCGGACTGCAGCCATAGATGTCCATCAGAGGAACGAAGAAGAAGAACCAATTAGCACATAATGTGTTCTTCATTAAAACGACACAATAACTACCTGAACGTGTTCTCGATGACTTTGGCGACTTTTCCCAGCGGATATCCTCTTTGCCACAGAGTGCTTTGGCCGAAATACTGGTAGGCATTGAAAAGATGGGATCCGGCAAACATCAAACCGGAAATGGTCTTGCTGTACTGGAAATTGGCCAATCTGTCAAATGGTCTGAAAAGAAATGGAAGACGGAAATCAATCAACCATTTATAAATGGCGTAGCTGGTTGTACATCAGCGTGTTGTGTCGTTGGGACCGAATTCAAATCTGAAAGGAGTTGTGAGAGCTTCGGATGGGAACAATACAGACAATGGACTTTTCGGGTTGATAAGAGACCTCTTTTATCATCCCGATCACTTTCCTGGGACACCCTATCCACTACCTACGCCACGCTAACGTTTCATTCATACTCCAACCACCATTGAGTACAGACGATACAAGTTATATTGCATTTTATTGTATTTGTTTTCCACCTTAATTTGTTTGTTGTTGTGATGAAGAAGGGTTTGTACCCGAAACGTCCATTGTTTGTATTGTTCCCATCCGAAGCCTCTCCATTTGTCACTCTTTCGTTAGTATTTTCACAATAAACAAACCTGACCCAAATATTAAAACAAAAATCAAACAGAAAATCATCCATTCTTATCAGTGACATATTAATAATATTTTGTCATATACGATGCATTTTAAAGCAAAATGTTTTATCAAGGGCATTTTTAAAATGCAGTTTTATTTTTAGTAGCATTTCTAGTTTGACATTTCAGACTGTTCTACGTATTGACTGACCTGTTGTCATCATCTGTTTCATAGATGACCTTTGCCCCATGACCAATGGCGTACAAGTAACCCAGGTTTTTACGAGTGTAGGATTTGTACGACAGCATCTTCGTCAACCCGAGACCCATGTTTTCCTGGAAATCCACGTCGATGAAATGACAATTTTCCAATCTGGCGAAAAAGATAAAAAATGATTGGGCGATAAGTAGTAAAGAAAGTCGATGCATTCTCGAATAGTGGATTGGGTTTTATTCTTTTGAGAATTTTAAATGAAATACAGGTAATGTAATGGTAATGATGACGGCAATGTTAATGATGGTGATGATGATGATGATGATGATGATGATGATGATGATGATGATGATGATGATGATGATGATGATGATGGCGGTGGTAATTTTGATAAAGGTGGTAAGAACAAAATATATAACTTTACTCATAATCTTCATGATGATATTTCATAAATATCCCATAATAACAAAATAGGAAGGGCAATTTTTTTCATACATACACACACATGCATACATACACATACATCACATACATACACACATACATACATATACACATACATACACACATATATACATACACATACACACGACATACACATACATACACACATACATACACATATATACACATATATACACACATACATACACATACATCACATACATACACACATACATATACACATACATACACACATATATATATATACACATACACACGACATACACATACATACACACATACATACACATGTATACATACATACATACACACATATACATACACACATGCATACACACATACATACACACACATATATACATACACATACATACACAGACACATACAAACACATGCATACACACATATATACACATACACACACATGAATACACATACATACACAGACACATACAAACACATGCATACACACACATACATACATACACATATATACATATATCCAAATACACACATAGAAACACACACATTAATACACACATACATACACACATACACACACATACATACAGACATACATATATACAAACATATTCATACATACATACACATACATACACATACATACATACACATACATACATACACATACACACACACATATACACACACATATACATACACACATAAATACACATACATACAAACACACACATAATTACACACATACATACACACATAGATACACACATAACCCACACACACTCACACACTCACATACACATACACACACACACACACACACACAAAAGTGATACATGTAAGCGCTTATACAGCGAATCATCACAAATTAGGAACAACGCGATTGACAACTGAAGTAACATAACAATACACACACATTAACACACACACACACACATAAACACATACACACACCTAAACATACACACAAACGCACACATACATAAACACACACATACACATAAACACACACATAAAGACACACACATAAAGACACACACATACATCAATGCATTTTTTTAGAATGTCAGTGTTTACGGGGTCTAAATCATAACTTTAGTTGGAGACGACATAATGCAATCACATAAGTCAGCTTCAGTAATCTTTGAAAAATGTGTTAATGAATCACCATGAAACGTGTCAAATGTTGTATGGATCGATTCAGACGAGAGTTCTTTCCTGATGGTATCCGTTTTTTCTATAAAATATTGACCAAAGCGAGTTGGTAGATCTGCACGATCGATTAAAGATGGGAGAGCTGATTGCGTCTGTTGTCCCAGCAGTTCCTTGGTCAAGGCAAAGAATTGTCTCGAACGTCCCACTTCTTTGAGGCTTTCTTCATAGAATTTCTTTTTGGCCTTGAAATTGACGGCTTTTGCATCATTTCTAGCCGCGATGTATCGCTTTTTATCGACAGAATCTCTGGACTTGAGCCATTTTCTTTCTGCCCGCCTCCTGGCTAATCCATTCAATTTCATTTCTGTATTATACCAGGGTGCTTGACGTCTCACTTTTACTGCTCTAGTTGTTAAGGGAGCATGCTTGTCCACCGTACCAACAATTGACTCGTGGAGACCATTCGCATCATGTATATTTTTAACGTTATGGTCAAGATCTTGTTTAAAAATGTTCATGTTTATATTCTTCAAATTACGAGATGTTATCATCTTTTTACTTCGTGCTTCATTTGAAATAAAACGCAAAACACAATTAAATAATGGTCAGAGATTAATTTATCAATATTTGAGACAGGTGAAGAGAGAGAATGTTCAATGTCTGTAATGACATGATCTATTGTGTGGCCATGGTTGTTTGTAGGACCGCTTACAAGTTGAATATAGTTGTTTGTGTCAATAATCTCCCGAAATACTTTCGATTCATTTTTGTTTCCGAAATAATCAATGTTAAAATCACCCATAAAAATATTATGATTTTTGTTAATGGATTGCATAGACATAAATTCTCCGAACTCTGATAAAAAATCAATTGTTGATATTTTGTTTTGTTGGTGGTGGGCGGTAGACACAGTGAAACGACTTTTTAAAATTATTTTCATGAATGGCAAATCCAGCGTATTCAAAACTTCTAAAATTATCATGGTGGAATGATATCTTGTCAAAGAGTGATAAGTTGTAAATAATTGCAATTCCACCTCCTTTCCTACCAATGCGTGGAAATGATTTAATTCAAAAGCCATCGGGTGTAATTGCTTTCAGGACTGGGTCATCATATGAATGATTAAGCCATGTTTCCAAGATGACAAAAATAGTATTTTTTATGATCTTCATGCAATAATATAGATTATGTCTTGAGTTTTATTACGACACGATCTAACATTTAGTAATCCAATTTTTAAACTGGTATGATCACTACGTGCAGGTTGTTGTTGTTGTAATTGTTGTTGTTGTTTTTGTTGCTGTTGTTGTTGCTCAAGACGGTGCTGTTGCTGCGAGTTGTTGTCATGGTGGTCGTTAATTTCATACTGACTGTCACGGACAGTGTTGACATTTGACAAGGAACGTTGAGGATTACTCATTGAAGTGATTAGATTGGATGGGGGACTAGTGTTGATAAATTGAAGCGAGGATCGAGGTCGTAGGGGGACCGGGCGTGGGGTTGGCCGATGACCAATGACGGTGGTTATAGGGCGTTGTTTTCGTCTACCCCCTCTGAGTCTGTTCATAAAATTAGTATTATAAATAGATCGATGTACACGGTAGTTGTTAAAAGTTGTAAAATATAGCACAGTGAATAAAGTTTCCAATATGGCTGTAAACAAATAGCAGTTTAAAACTATGTTCGAGTTTGGAAAATCCAAACTTAAATTTTAAAATTTTAGAAAAATATTCCGTTAGAAATCGTTAAAATGTATATCAATAAAACCACAAGACTATCACCAATCAGATGGTATTAAAATCCAGGCCAAATGTCAGATAAAAATCACTCAAAACACGTAAATGAAAGAGCCAACAAAAACAAGACTCGCCGGTTAGGCGTGTTACAATATTTACATATACATATACACACAGATTCACAAATAGGCCTACATACACATACACACACATATATACATACATACACATATATACACACACACATATATATATATATACACACACCCACACATACAAACACATACACACATATACACACATAAACACATACACACATTTACACACATCCACATCCACACCCACAGACACACAGATACACACATACATACACATACACGCACATACACATATACACACAGAGACACAGACACACACAAACACAACACACACAAACACCCACACTCACACATACACCCATACTCACACATACACCCATACACACACAACGATACACACAACCACACCCACACACACCTACACACTCACCTACACACACTTAAATACACACACTCATACACACTCATTTGTATCGTAAATAATCAATGTAATTGGGGGCAGTGGGTTTGGCAAAGATTTCATAAAGCTTTCCTTGACCTACGTCCAATTTTTGGGTGGTTTGATGTCACAAACACACAATCACACACACACACTCACACACACACACTCACACACACACACAATCACACACACACACTCACACACACACAATCACACACACAATCACACACACACACACTCACACACATATCATAAAGCTTTCCTTGACCTACGTCCAATTTTTGGGTGGTTTGATGTCACAAACACACAATCACACACACACACTCACACACATTTCATAAAGCTTTCCTTGACCTACGTCCAATTTTTGGGTGGTTTGATGTCACAAACACACAATCACACACACACACTCACACACATTTCATAAAGCTTTCCTTGACCTACGTCCAATTTTTGGGTGGTTTGATGACACAAACACACAATCACACACACACACTCACACACATTTCATAAAGCTTTCCTTGACCTACGTCCAATTTTTGGGTGGTTTGATGTCACAAACACACAATCACACACACACACTCACACACATTTCATAAAGCTTTCCTTGACCTACGTCCAATTTTTGGGTGGTTTGATGTCACAAACACACAATCACACACACACACTCACACACATATCATAAAGCTTTCCTTGACCTACGTCCAATTTTTGGGTGGTTTGATGTCACAAACACACAATCACACACACACACTCACACACATATAATAAAGCTTTCCTTGACCTACGTCCAATTTTTGGGTGGTTTGATGTCACAAACACACAATCACACGCACACACAATCACACACACACACACACAGACACACACAATCACACACACACACTCACACACACACAATCACACACACACACACACAATCACACACACACAATCACACACACACACTCACACACATATCATAAAGCTTTCCTTGACCTACGTCCAATTTTTGGGTGGTTTGATGTCACAAACACACAATCACACACACACACTCACACACATTTCATAAAGCTTTCCTTGACCTACGTCCAATTTTTGGGTGGTTTGATGTCACAAACACACAATCACACACACACACTCACACACATATCATAAAGCTTTCCTTGACCTACGTCCAATTTTTGGGTGGTTTGATGTCACAAACACACAATCACACACACACACTCACACACATATCATAAAGCTTTCCTTGACCTACGTCCAATTTTTGGGTGGTTTGATGTCACAAACACACAATCACACGCACACACAATCACACACACACACACACAGACACACACAATCACACACACACACTCACACACACACAATCACACACACACACACAATCACACACACACAATCACACACACACACTCACACACATATCATAAAGCTTTCCTTGACCTACGTCCAATTTTTGGGTGGTTTGATGTCACAAACACACAATCACACACACACACTCACACACATATAATAAAGCTTTCCTTGACCTACGTCCAATTTTTGGGTGGTTTGATGTCACAAACACACAATCACACACACACACTCACACACCACACTCACACACCACACACAACACACACACACTCACACACACACAATACACACACACACAATCACACCACACATCACAACACACACACACAACACACACATATCATAAAGCTTTCCTTGACCTACGTCCAATTTTGGGTGGTTTGATGTCACAAACACACAATCACACACACACACTCACACACACACACTCACACACACACAATCACACACACACACTCACACACACACAATCACACACACACACAATCACACACACACAATCACACACACACACACTCACACACATATCATAAAGCTTTCCTTGACCTACGTCCAATTTTTGGGTGGTTTCATGTCACAAACACACAATCACACACACACACTCACACACACACACTCACAGACACACACATATCATAAAGCTTTCCTTGACCTACGTCCAATTTTTGGGTGGTTTGATGTCACACACACACAATCACACGCACACACAATCACACACACACACACACACAGACACACACATATCATAAAGCTTTCCTTGACTACGTCCAATTTTGGGTGGTTTGATGTCACAAACACACAATCACACACACACTCACACACATATCATAAAGCTTTCCTTGACCTACGTCCAATTTTTGGGTGGTTTGATGTCACAAACACACATCACACACACACACTCACACATATCATAAGCTTTCCTTGACCTACGTCCAATTTTTGGGTGGTTTGATGTCACAAACACACAATCACACACACACACTCACACACATATCATAAAGTTTCCTTGACTACGTCCAATTTTTGGGTGTTTGATGTCACAAACACACATCACACACACACACTCAACACACACACTCACACACACACCAATCACACACACACTCACACACACACAATCACCCCACACACACAATCACAACACACAACACACAACACACACACTCACACACATCATAAAGCTTTCCTTGACCTACGTCCAATTTTTGGGTGGTTTGATGTCACAAACACACAATCACACACACACACTCACACACACACACTCACAGACACACACATATCATAAAGCTTTCCTTGACCTACGTCCAATTTTTGGGTGGTTTGATGTCACACACACACAATCACACGCACACACAATCACACACACACACACACAGACACACACATATCATAAAGCTTTCCTTGACCTACGTCCAATTTTTGGGTGGTTTGATGTCACACACACACACTCACACACACACACTCACACACACACACACTCACACACACACTCACACACACACATATCATAAAGCTTTCCTTGACTTCCAGTTTTTGGGTGGTTTGATGTCACACACACACAATCACACACAGTCACGTACACACACACTCACAATCACTCACACTCATACACACATATCATAAAGCTTTCTTGACCTACGTCCAATTTTTGGGTGGTTTGATGTCACAAACACACTCACACACACACACACAATCACACACACATTCACACAAACACACTCACACACACACACTCACACACACACACACTCAGACACACACATATCATAAAGCTTTCCTTGACCTACGTCCAATTTTTGGCTGGTTTGATGTCACACACACAATCACACACACATTCACACACACATTCACACAATCACACACACATTCACACAATCACACACACACATACACACACACACATATCATAAAGCTTTCCTTGACTTACTTCCAGTTTTTGGGTGGTTTGATGTCACACACACACACACAATCACACACACACACAAGCGCGCGCGCATATGATAAAGCTTTACATGACCTACGTCCATTTTTTGGGTGGTTTGATGCCATCCACACATGAACTATAGTAAACAATCACTAACATAAAAGATGGATTGACCTACGTCCAGTTTTTGGGTGTTTTCGTGTCCCCCACCACGACCACTTGCCAGCCATCAATGCCAGCCAAGTACTTGACGTCATCAGTTGGTTCTTGTATGGTTGTGAGTACAATCCACTTGTCATGTTTTTCGTCACCTCCCAGCTCCAATGGTGGATATCTGGTGTGTGAAAGGGATGACTGGTCTGATATGTATACATGGTGATTTTTTTATAGTAAGAGTATTTTATATTAACAGTAGACACGTTATGAAAGAAAGAATACAGTAATAACAATAATTAAGATAATTGATGATGATGATGATGATGATGATGATGGTGGTGATGATGATGATGATGATGATGATGATGATGATGATGATGATGATGATGATGATGATGACGGTTGCTTGTTTCATCGTACATCGTTCCTTTGAGTTTTCACGGCACCATGCGTGATTCATCACTCCACACGAGTGCCAGACCAGGGGTCAGCGAGGCGGAGCTAACTGCCGGCAGACAAACGTAATACGTTACGTATGATTGTTATTTTTCTTATCTCCCCTGCACTATTACATGCCATCAAATACACCCACTGGTCTAGAATATAATTAATTGTAAACTATATCTACAGCAGCTTTCATTTTCTTATTTCTAAGGACATGTGCTTATTAGAACAGATATATTTTTACCCCTAAAAAGGCCTCTACCGTGTGTAAGTGATTGGCTTGAGTGATTTTTAATTTAATTACAGTAAATTGTTTAATCAAAGAGTACTTGCTTAAAAATCGCGTTATGGTTACATAAGTTCCTAAACTTGATTTTGGTTAAGTTAGAAGCTTGCGATTATTATATTTTTGAAACTGTGATGTCAAGAACAAAGCAATTCTAGAAATTAGTGAGCAATTTTCATGAGTAATTTTTCATTTAGGATTAAAATGATTAAAACATCTAATTAAAAGGGTACAGGTAACTGTTAAAATTTTGGTTAAATTTGCATTGTGGTATTCCCAATTCTTTAACCTTCTTGTGTTGTTGATTCCTCTCAGATAACAAAAACATTGGGTTAATGTATGATTAATAACAAAATGAATCACACGCTTGAAATACACTCGCGCTTTGTTAACGAACTATGCAGACTTTGCGGTAGCCGTTCTTTATCAAGAAAACAAAAAATGTCGAGAAAAAAACCAAAATTGTGTTTGAGTCACCAAGACGCATTATTCTTTATGTTTAATATCAACATTTCTGATGACGTTGCGGATAAACATTCAAAAACTGTGTGTTCAAAATGTGACTTCAAAATAAGAACAATCAACAGGGGTCGCAGCAGTGTAATGCTATTCAATATGAAGGCAGTGCTGTCCCAAACGGAACAATTTTGGAAAGAATTTGACCCCTCATTGAGTATTGAAAATTGCATCACTTGTTCACATCATAAGGCACTTTCTAATTATAGAGGTAAACCTATTAGAGACGAATCATCCACACAAACAACAGAAAGATCTGTATCATCATTATCATCATCATCATCATCATCATCATCATCATCATCATCATCATTATTAGTGAAAAGCAACGCATCACCGACGGCAGAACAATCACAAAAACTACCACTACCACTACCACTACAAACGCAAACACCACTCCCACCACCACCATCCAGGTCTCCAACACCACTACTGTCATCACCAACACCACCACTACCCGCATGTCTGTCACCACCATCACTACCAACACCACCACCACTCGCGTCTCCAACACCACTACTGTCGTCACTACCATCAATACCTGCGTGTCTAGCACTGTCACTGTCACCACCATCTCTACCACCACCGCCCTCAATGCCCGTGTCACCATCACCACCAACAATACCACAGCTACCACAATTATCAACAGCACTAACACTGTCGTCACCATCAACATGGTCGTCACCATCATTTGTTTCAGCAGCGCCAGTACTGCACCAAGCACCGCTACTACCGCTAGTAGTACCTAGTACTGATGTTAGAATTGAATTGTCAACTAATGCTTCACAATTCCAAGTTCACCGAACTCCGTTACATCCTATGGCAACTGGCCGACATGTCTCTAATTCAATCCCCGACAACACAGCCTCAACCACGAGGATAAATGGCAAGGATGATCGAACTTATTTCGAATCGTTTCAAAAAAAAGTCAAACGAACCTCTTGGTAAATTAGAGGAGAAGCTGTTAACACACCTTGTTAGAAGAAAGCTCAATTCCAGCCCAGAGCAAATTGTTGTTTGTAAGACAGGAGGCCAACCAATCATATTGAAAAAAATAATAAAACCCAGGAAAGATACCGCAATTGTACGTACACCAACCAAAAAGAAAAGAGCAAGACTCATGCAGAGAGTTAGACGACAAATAGCAGGCTCATCAGACACATCTACTAACATACAACAGACAACAGAATTGAAAATACTTCCAATGAACACTAGAAGGGAGGTAAGCGCAAAAGCTGGCGTAAAGGAGCGAGTGAAAATGTCTATGGAAACTGCACTGGCCATGAAAGAAAAAGTAGGCCTCACATATAGTCAGATGAGAATACAGAGGCGATTCTTAAAAATGTCAGGATTGCATCTGCCACACGAAGGAAAGAAAAGAAGATATGGGAAGCAGTTGGTTTCAAATTTTGTGAACATAACACAGAAGGTATTTTTTGTAGATAGCCAACCAATCCCAACAACTTACGGATCCGTTGACAATATTTCTGACTACCTTAAAGCACTGTTAGATGGATATAAGACAAGCAATCAGTTGACATGGCACAATGGAGTCATACCAGAAGACGAAATTTGGGTAAAGATAAGAGCAGATCACGGAAAGGGTAGTTTCAAAGTCTCCATGGCAGTAGCAAATTTAGAAAAACCAAACTCAAATACAAACACACATCTAATTGGAATAGCAAAGGTCAAAGACACACACAACAATTTACACATATTCATGTCCGAGACACAGAGGAAAATTTCTGAATTAAAGCAGGTAGAATGGGATGGGAAGAAGATTTCTATTTTCATTCCTGGAGACTACGATTTTTTAAGCAAAGTCTATCGATTGTCAGGGCCACAAGGCACTCGTCCCTGTTTGTGGTGTCTCACGACAAAGCAGGAAATGTAGTTTAAAAATGACAACCCACACACACCACGCACGTTAGAATCATTGAAAACGGATTATGAAAGATTTAGGACAGAAGGACAAGAACAGAAAGAGCACGCAGCACACTACAACAACAGCATACACAGCCCACTCTTGAGTGTATAAATCAACAAAGTTACACCACCCTACTTACACATCTTGCTAGGGATTACTCTAAAACACCATCGCTTATTAGAAAGAGCTGCAGATGACATTGACAAAAGCATACATGACGACACGCATCCGAATCAGACAGAAAACGCTCAGTGTCATAGTCTCAAGTGAGTAAAGAGCTACTCGACTATGCATAAAGATATATGTAGAATGAGGCCCCAGAATTTACTAGTTACTATAAATGAAAAACAATTAACGATTTGTTTACAATGAAATAAAAATAATGATGAAATTTAATTAAAAGAGATAAACAGTGATCGTGGCAGTTACAAATAGAGATATGAATATTTTACGTAACTTATGATAATATCTCAGGTTCGTAAGTTTACGTTTCCAGGCAGTTGATGGGCTTGGATGATCTATTCCTCTGATAACAGGATTGGACTCGTAAAATTCCACTTCCAGGCAATTGGTAAGAGGTTATAGTGTAGTACAGCGGGCTTGGGTTTGATCCTTGAAGATTATACAATCAAAGTTAAAAGCTCCGGCGTCTTAATGGTGTAGATATAATATCTACAAAGTCCCAAAAGATAAAAATCTTACAATATATATAGGAATAGAGCGACTGGCCGTCCGGCATAGATTGTGGAGAGAAAGTGAGTGTCGAATGTTAGACCTATCAGCTTTTATAATAAGTGGCTACGTGACAGAATGTAGAACGAAAAGTATTCACTAATTAGAAATTAATTCGAGGGAAGGCTATAAAAGGAAAGACGATCTAATATTAGAAGGTAAAGTTTATCTAAGCCTACCGAAATATAACTGGAGTGAGATGAATTCAGTTCTTAATAAAATAAAATTTAATAAGATAATTGTGAACAACCTTTACTGTGACACCCCCCACCCACGTTTAAAATATACTCTTTAACCATTATGGGAAAGATAGATTTTACAAACGGAAGTAAATTTACTATCATGATACTCTAGCATTAATCCATTGTTATGATTTGTGCTACAATTAAATTATTTATTGACTAGACATGGAAATGTTTATATTAACGTAGGTATATGAATGGGTGACAATAACAATGAAAGATTGTGATTACAAATCATTGTGATGAACAACATGATGGCAATGTGATTACAAATCATTGTGATAAACAATAGTGATGGCAATGAAGCATGGTTTAAGTCGATGATATGAAGGTAATTTACTGAATGAAATGAATGAAAATGTAAATGGAATATTGACATTTCAATTATTAATCATAAATGAGTGAAAATTCATAACAATAATAGATAAAGAGAAGATTTCCCAAATCATGAATGGGTATGGTATATATATCCAAACAATACTCAATGTTACATTAAGTTGGGTCATCATGTTTACAAATAAAATTATCGAATTTGTGCGTTCTGATTTGGCATAATTTGCGAGGTAACTAACAGTATGCATGGGAGGTTAAGTTATACCCTTCTCACGTCATTACACTAATCGAGAAAGTAGGTCGGCGTGAATATTTTCACAACCTGGTATGTGAGAGATACTGAAAGTGTAATTTTGCAAAAATAGACTCCACCTTAGTACTCTACTATTATTCATTTTGTTATTTCTTATGTACGTGAGTGGTTTATGGTCCGTTTCGACCACAAACTCTTTTAGCAGTAGATATCTGCTGAATGTCTTTAAAGCAAAGACGATGGCCAGTCCTTCACGCTCTATTACAGAGTATCGTGATTCTCTGTCCAATAATTTTCTGCTTGCATATAAGCAAGGCATTAGAGTTCCCTCATGCTCCTGTAATAGTACACCTGCGATGCCCTTATCAGACGCGTCAGTTCTTACAACAAATTCTTTTGACATGTCGGGTAATTTAAGAATTGGTTCTGAACAGAGTAATGCCTTTAATTGGTTAAAGCTATTCTGACACGCTTCTGTCCAAACAATTTTGTTCGGTGACCCATTCTTTGTCAGATTTGTTAGCGGTGTCGCGATGTGCGCGAAGTTGTAAATGTATTTCCTGTAAAAATTTAGGAGCCCAAGTACTTTGCGTACTTCTTTTTTTGTCTTAGGTGGTTGCAATTGTGCGATTTTTGTTTGTTTTTCTGTCTCGGGTGTCTGTGTCCCATGACCAACGGTATGATTGATCCTGCATTTGAAGCTTCGATATTAGTAAACATAGGTTGCGACACTGTGTCTCTATCAAAATACTTTTTTAGCATATTTGCATGGAATGTCTTTGTTGTGTTGTTAATTTTAATCTCGTAATTAACATTAGATTTTACTGCTGTTATTTTGAATGGTCCTTTCCATGTAGCTAAAAGTTTACTCGAGTCATCGGGTAAGAGTATTAGTACTTTGTCACCAATCTCAAATTTTCTTGATTTGCTTTTTCTATCGGAGTATTCCTTGTATTTCTCTGCTTTTTTAGTGACGGATTCCTGTGCTAGCTTACATGTATCCTCTATTCTGTCTTTCAGGTTTCTTACATATTCGTAAGCAAACATAATTTCGTTATTGTCCTCCTCATTCCCTTTACAAATGTCGGCTACTATATTGATCGGGCCGCGAGGTGATCGTCCATACATCAACTCAAATGGGGAGTAGCCTGTAGATTCTTGGGGTATTTCTCTATATGCAAATAGGATTGCTGGTAAGTATCTGTCCCAATCATCTGGTTTTTCTGCTGACACTTTTCTTAACATATTCTTTAGAGTGCCATTAAATCTTTCACAAAGACCATTTGCTTGGGGGTGGTAGGGAGTTGTGAATGAGTGTTGGATTCCCATGAGTTTCATGGTTTCATGCATCATATGTGATGTAAATTGGGGTCCATTGTCCGACAGTATCTCATTTGGTATGCCTATTCTAGTAAAAATTGTCATCAATGCTTCAGCTATGTGATCCGATGTAGTTGATTTCAATGCTATCGCTTCTGGCCACCTGGTTTCGTAATCGACTAGTGTTAGTATGTGTGTATGGTTTCTATCTGATTTTGTTAAAGGGCCTATAATGTCAATTGCAACTTTTTGAAAAACTTTTTCAATAACTGGGGTTGTCTCTAATGGCAATCTCGGTATTCTGCCTTTTGTGACTCTTCTTTGGCATGTGTCACAAGATTTCACATATTCTCGGACGTCTTTAGGAATTCCAGGCCATGTGAAATTCTCGGATATTCTCTTTAATGTGGAAGAGCTCCCAAGATGTCCAGAAGTTATTGAATCGTGCGCTATTCCAAGGATTTTGTTTCTGTAAATACTCGGCGTGACCAGTTGTTTAGTTATTTTGTTTCTTTTCCTATGTAACCTGAACAGCATATCTTTTTCAATGATGTATTCAACTTTTGATTTCGTCCCTTTGTTTGCGATATTGAAATATGAAGTTAAAGTCGGGTCCTTTTTCTGTTCTTCTATGAACGTGTTCCTGTCAAATTGTTGTGGTTCAAGAGAAATAGTCATTGGCTTCTCTGTTGTCTTAGTCATCTTTCTTGTTTCTGCTAGACAAGCTGTTTCTTGGGTTAATGACCATTCTTTTACATCTGTTGGGTTGTCTTTAAGACCTTTTATATTGCCAACAATAACATCAGCGACGGGGTTGGGAAGTATACAGCATTCCACTATTCCTGTATAGTATGGGGTTTCTATGTACACATTAGCTGTTTCAAAGGTTTCGACTGTGCCACTGAATGTGATGCATTGTACCGTTTTTCCAGTTTTGTCTTCGTCATTGATCAAAGATGCTTTTATTCCTACTGTACTGCATCCTGTGTCTCTCAATATTTTGCAATCAGTTCCATTAGCTTTGCCTTCACAAAAAAATAGCGATCCTGATTTGTGAGTTTGTGTTAAAAGTGACATACCTTTCACGCAATACACATTTATATTTTCTCCTGACATTACTCGTGTCTGATTGTTTACACCTGTTTGGAGTGATGCATTTGCAGTTTCTTTTGGATATCCCACGATTTTGTAACATTTGTCTGCTGTGTGGCCTTTCATTCCACAATATTGACATTTAATTATAGGTTTGTTGGTTTTCTTATACTCAGTATTATTGTCAGTGCTATTTCTTGTTTTGTTTTGATAGGGTCGGCTATGGTCTCTATTGAACTGTTTGTTCCATGGTTTGTTACTATGGTCATCCTGTTTCACTTGCGTGTTCCGAGTGATTGATCGGCTCGTTCTATTTGAGTATTGAACTTTAGGTGTACCTGGACTCTGAGCAGCAGCAGCGTAGTATGGTTCCTTCAATGTTCTGCTAAGGGGTGTCAATGGATGTGCGCTGTTAAAGTTTTCTGCGTAGATTTTTAATTTGTCCAAGTTTTCTGGCTTTCTCTCTTTAAAGAATGCGACTAAATCTGGGTTGCAAGCTTGATAGATTCGATTCTTCAGCGTGAGATAGTAAAGGCCTGCAAAGTCGTCTTGTTTTACGTTTGCCAACTCAAGCCACCGATTTAGAAATTGAGTAATTCGGTTCACGAATGTATTAAAGTCTTCTCCACTTTCCGGTTTTGCAGTGTGAAACCTTTCCTGGTAACCATCTTCTGTTAATCTAAATCTTTTTAGTAGAGCGTCTTTAATTTTACCATAATCATCTGCATCTTCAGTTGTTAAGGTATAGAAAACTTTTAGCGGTTCTCCAGATAAGCAGTTAATCAAGGCTGTGGCCCATTTGCTTTCTGGCCAACGATAACCTTTAGCCTGAACTTCGAATCGGTGTAAGAAGGATTCTAAACAGTCTGAGCGTTCATCGTATGTTGGCATGCGTGGAAGTTTCACGAAAAATTCATCACTATTATTATGTTTTCTTTCATGACCGGTTTTTGTTTTTTCAATTCCAGCATCATTTGGGTCCTTTTGGTTTCTTCTTCTGCTAAAGCTATTTGTCTTTTTAGTTCCCTTTCTTGGACTCTTTCTTCTCGTTCTTCTCTACGTATTCTTTCTTCGTGTTCTTTTTCTTCTCTACGAATTCTTTCTTCGTGTTCTTTTTCTTCTCTACGAATTCTTTCTTCATTTTCTTCTCTACGAATTCTTTCTTCGTGTTCTTTTTCTTCTTTACGAATTCTTTCTTCATTTCTTCTCTACGAATTCTTTCTTCGTGTTCTTTTTCTTCTTTACGAATTCTTTCTTCATTTTCTTCTCTACGAATTCTTTCTTCATGTTCTTTTTCTTCTTTTACTTTCTCTTCGCACCATGAAAATATTCTTTCCTGGGGTATTTCTAAGTCCTTTGCGAGACTTAAATATCTTTTATATGCTTCCATGTTGCAATAAATTAGTTACGATATTTTATATATATTATATTGACAGGATACTGTTACTGACTGTTTTATTTATTTACACTTACTGGAATGAACTGTTCTATTTTTAGAAATCTCTCTCTCTTATTTCAACTTATTATGTATGTTGAATTTGATGCCTTTTATCGTTATATCTTATAAAGCAATGTGTCAATACAATGCGGAGTTATTATGACTTGTGTCAATAACAATGTGTCAATCGCGTGTACTCTAAACTATGTTACTACGAAAAATGTATCACCAATGTGTGTGACTCGTCGTTAGTTTGTGTACAATTATTCGCAATGACGCTAATATACTAGAGTATGATAACAATAATAGGATGCCAAAATAATCCCAAGTTATCTATCACTAAATATAACACGACGGCTAGTAGACTCCTTTTATTATTATTTAGTTTTTAAAGACTCACTTTTCAGAACATAATATATAAGTGGTTTTCGGTAACAGTAATATGCCAAAAATGCATTTAAAACAAATCACTATGCAAAACAAATCACGATGTCTATAGTTACTATGTGATGCCCAACTCATGTAAAAGAGAATAATGAAGGATATATTTACCAACTCAGTTCGTGGCTGGGACCTCTCTCTTGTTCAATGGTTGTTCAACAATTGTAATTAGGCATTGAAGAGTGTTTAACAGTGATGTCTGAAATACAAAACAATAAAATATCGTAAGATTTACAATAGTTACAAAATGTGTTCACAACACTGAGTGATTGGATGATAGGTGAATGAATCGTTATGGAATGTAAAAATATTGAAAACAATTCATGAATGAGGCAAACAACAAAATGAAAAGAGTGATATAATAACAAAGTGGACAAGGAATGAATGAATGAATGAAAAACTGAGTGAATAGATGAATGAATGAATGGATAATGTATGAATGAAAGAATGAAGGGAGGAATAAATGTATGAATGATTGGATAAATGAGTGAATAAACGAATGAATGGATGAATGAATGAATGAATGAATGAATGAATAAATGAATGAGCAATGAATGAATGAATGATTTATAAATGAATAAATGAATGAAGGAATGAATCAATAAAATGCTATTCAATTTGAATGAAAGAATGAATGGATAAATTGCTATTCCATTTAAATGAAGAAATGAAAAAGAAAAAAAAATTAATCCTGTAAATAGGGAGTTCAATTAAAATATGATCAAGTGGGGCAATTAAGAGTTTTACAATTTAAACTTTAAAGTTAGATGAAATAGATATAAGTAACTAAATAAATTCAATTCTTTATATGTGTCCCCTCCAAAATGTCATAGTCTCAAGTGAGTAAAGAGCTACTCGACTATGCATAAAGATATATGTAGAATGAGGCCCCAGAATTTACTAGTTACTATAAATGAAAAACAATTAACGATTTGTTTACAATGAAATAAAAATAATGATGAAATTTAATTAAAAGAGATAAACAGTGATCGTGGCAGTTACAAATAGAGATATGAATATTTTACGTAACTTATGATAATATCTCAGGTTCGTAAGTTTACGTTTCCAGGCAGTTGATGGGCTTGGATGATCTATTCCTCTGATAACAGGATTGGACTCGTAAAATTCCACTTCCAGGCAATTGGTAAGAGGTTATAGTGTAGTACAGCGGGCTTGGGTTTGATCCTTGAAGATTATACAATCAAAGTTAAAAGCTCCGGCGTCTTAATGGTGTAGATATAATATCTACAAAGTCCCAAAAGATAAAAATCTTACAATATATATATAGGAATAGAGCGACTGGCCGTCCGGCATAGATTGTGGAGAGAAAGTGAGTGTCGAATGTTAGACCTATCAGCTTTTATAATAAGTGGCTACGTGACAGAATGTAGAACGAAAAGTATTCACTAATTAGAAATTAATTCGAGGGAAGGCTATAAAAGGAAAGACGATCTAATATTAGAAGGTAAAGTTTATCTAAGCCTACCGAAATATAACTGGAGTGAGATGAATTCAGTTCTTAATAAAATAAAATTTAATAAGATAATTGTGAACAACCTTTACTGTGACACTCAGCTTTTTCGAAAAAATGGTGATAACTGGAAGGTGGTCGTTAATTTACTAGAGAAAATAGAATTTCTTACCGGATGTGCTGTCATGGAGAATCCTGACCACTATACTGACCAGTCATGGAAAGGACAGCTTAGAATAGCCCAAGAACAATTAAACAACACCACACACGAGCCTTTGACAACAACATCTGGACCAGTGTGCTCACAACTTGATAGAATATTAGATAAACACAGCATCACCCCACAGGCTTATCACAGTAGGTCATTTATAGGAAACCACTGCAACATCTACCTCCGTACAGAGGTCTTTCAAGACATTACATCCACTATCATCACAGAAACACTCAAGAATACAAGTAATCCATTCATCATAGATAAAGCACACTTGGTCAAAGCAACATTTGACTCCCTTAACAAGGCATATGCATTAGTTCACAATGACTTATCACACACCAATCATATTCCACCTACATCGATTGCAAACATCAAAAGAAACAAAGACAATTACATGCAGACCTACAGACATTACTTCGGTAGAAAAATAATTCCAAAGCAACACATTTTAGAACATCACTGCATACCATTTGTAGAGGAATTTAGAATAGGACTGGGTCTGCTCGGAGAACAAGGAGGAGAGTTGATTCATTCAACAATTACAAAACTAGAGAGGAGAACAAAAAGCATGAGGAATGAAGAGAGGAGGATGAGGACAATCATGGAATGTCACTTGATACAGGTGTCACCAGCTTTGAAAGCCCACACTCCTAGCATAAAACGAAGGAAACTGAATGATGGAACAAGTAGCAGTGTAGATGAGCCTTAAAGGAAATGAAAACTTTTTGCTATGATCTGAGTTAACATTTATGTACATGAATCCTAAGGCTGTATGCAATGTAATAACATTCGCCTGCATTATGACTATTTCTAGTGGTCACTGGCTGTGTACATATAGCATGATGATATATGGAAGTCAATCCTACGAGTCTTCATAATGTGTGCAACATTTCTGGCATAACATTTTCTGCATCGTATGATGAGTGTTGTTATTTTAACCAACTGTTTGGTATGGCGTGACGGAGGCTTGATGCCTTTTTCAGATTGTAGAATGATAACAGTGGTCAGTATTGTAACAAGTCTTGCTGTTCAAGTAGATGGGGGGGGGGGGTGAATTTGACCTGACAAGTTGTAAATCAGATCCAGATTGCATGAATCTCAGAGTAATCTCAGGACTATTTTTATAGGGTGAAAAGTTCAGTATTATCTCTCTATGTGTGTATGAGTTTAAAAGCGATAGTTCTTGACGAAACATTTTAAAAAAAAGTTATTTACTTTTGCCATATGTAGGTATCTATACTTGAAATATGAGGCTTTTTCTCCTCATTGAACCATGACATACATATATCCCATCCAAATAAAAATCATATGTGTATAAAATAGAAAAAAACATTCAAATTGATACAGTACATAAACACGATTATTGATTATAATCCAAAGTAATTACAAATCATTACGTTTGGTCATTTTAACTGCAGTGACCTGTTAGTGGCAATAACTCGCTGACCCCTGCTCGCCAGGTAGCATGACCTCGTGACCTAGTGTCGGTGAGAGCAATGCACTCTCCAACTAAAATGCAAGCTATATTCCACTGTGGATGATGATGATGATGATGATGATGATGATGATGATGATGATGATGAGGATGAGGATGATGATGAAAATAATCTTCTTCTTCTTCTTCTTCTTCTTCTTCTTCTTCTTCTTCTTCTTCTTCTTCTTCTTCTTCTTCTTCTTCTTCTTCTTCTTCTTCTTCTTCTTCTTCTTCTTCTTCTTCTTCTTCGTCTTCTAGTAGTAGTAGTCGTAGTAGTCGTAGTAGTAGTAGTAGTAGTAGTAGTAGTTAGTAGTGTAGTAGTAAGTAGTAGTAGTAGTAGTAGTAGTAGTAGTAGTAGTATAGTAGTAGTAGTAGTAGTTATTAGTTTAGTAAGTGTGTAAAAAAAGTAGTAGGAAAAAGTAAAGTAGTAGAGTAGTAGTTGGTTAAGTAGAGTAGTTACCCTAAAGTAGTAGTGAGTAGTAGTAAAAGTAGTAGAAGTAAGTAGTAGTAAGTAGTTAGAAAGTAAGTAATGTAAGTAGTAAGTCTAAGTAGTAAGTTAGTTTATGAAGTTAAGTAGTAAGTAAGTAAAGTTTGTAGTAAGTAGTAAGTAGTGTAAGTAGTAGTAGTTGAGTACAGTAAGTAGTAGTTAAGTCAGTAGTAAGTAATAGTAGTAAGGAGTATAATCCATTAAGTTGTTTAGTAAAATAGTTAGAGTAGTAAAGTTTAGTATAGGTAGTAGTAAAGTAGGTTGTTAGTTTTATAAATTAGTATAGTAAAAGTAGTAGTAAGTAGTT
>NW_027624901.1:0-7652 GCF_034508935.2 Berghia stephanieae
AACTGCATCTATTGCCATTACAACTCATGCTCTCATATTCGAAAAGACAATAATATGCGATCCATCGCCCAAAAATTGGTAATTGATGCTATTAATGGACTTAACAATGAAAAGAAAATCGATTAAAAATATCATTATGAGGAATAAAATTGTTGCGGCGTATTGTTAACTTATTCAAGCAAGTACGCTTTGAAAATCAGATCAGTATATATTTTGGGGGTCCCAATAGATCAGCTGGTAGATCACTCGCTTCACGTGCAGAGCAACCGCGATCGATCCCGGGTGAAGTCGAGATTTTTTTTTCTGTCCACCCAGGGCAGTCTGTTAGATCTGTCAGAAAGTACTTTGCGATAGACTAGCGTCCTGTCCAAAGGGTAGCAAACATTTGAAATTGTCCGTTTCACGCTGTAGAAACCGAGATAAACTCAGTGTTATGGGCCTGGTGGTTCTGAAGCACTACTAAGAATGTATTTTGATTTTGTTGTTGACATCAATGAACAAAATAATATATAGGTACAGTTACGTCTACCCTGAATTTTAATTTGCATGAGATCATTGGTCTACATTAATGCAGCTGAACATTGTCCCTTGTATGCTTCTGTAATGGCTGGTCCTCCCTCGCTACGGCTTCTGCAGTTGGAGATTGCCAAGAAACAGGAATTGCTGTATGTGTTTCCGTCCGAGCCACAAATAGGATCATACACCTGGATGCATATTTCAGGACATCGGCATTCTCCAGCATAAGCTTCGGTTATTGGAGATCCAGAACCACTCTCAGTAATACGGCAATTGGCAACAGACAGAGTGCAAGGGTTACTGTATGTAGTTCCATCAGAACCGCAGACAGGTCTGTAATCCTTGGTACACGCTATTCGGTCACATCTCGTTGGTTTCCGACATTCTCCTTTATAAACTTGTGATATTGTTGGAGTTTGGCAATTAGCTCTAGACAGATAACAAGCATTGCTGTACGTTTTGTTGTCTGACCCGCACACAGGGTCGTAGATTTCGATGCAAAACTGAAACTCTTTGCATTTGTTGTCCACTGGACGGTCGCTGCATTTTCCGTCAAAGACTTTCTTGATTTGTTCTCTCGAGTCTCCCCTACGGCAGTTAGCAATGGAAATGTAGCATTCATTGTCATAGGTGACCCGGTCTGAGCCGCATACAGGGTTGTAGACTTGAGGACACATAATGGAGTTACATCGAAATTTGAGGAAAGGATTGCATCGTTGGAAGATGTTATGGGCTGTGGTTACTGTGAGAAGTTCTGGGGAATGGAGAGATAATAAATGAATATGGTGAATATTGTGTTCTTTTGTTTAAGAAAACACACGCTTTTATATGGTGCAATATTCTTTTCGTTTGCTAAAAGCGCCATACTGACGACGTGCACTTATTTACAGGTCCGATAACTGAACAGAATTATGGGCTTGATTTAACATTGTTGTAATGGGCAATATTTTCCGGGTTTTTTTTAATAATATTTCCATGACAACAATGAACCCATATCATCTTGGGTTATCAGGTCTGTAAATAAGTACATGTTGGTCTCTGACAATTACAATTGTAATGAGTTGCTATCTAATTTATTTACTTTTACATTTCTTTTGTTTCGACAGACATGGCGACAATATTGGTCTGGTATTCATTCTGCATCGGAGTGCGGTAAGAAATGTCAACAAAAAGTCTTTTATAAGGACTCTACCTTGTACCGCAATGGCTCTGTCTAAAGAAATTGTAAAGTAAACATACAGACGTCCTGTCATGTCTCTTTTAGCATGTTATTATGTTTTGCTGAAGTTGTAATGCGCTTTGAATACGTTAATTTGATATTTCACTTCATAAAAACGCTCACATGTCGGTGAAGCTAATTAGACCATTCTCTACGTTCCAATGAAAACTTTTCTTAATATAATAGTCTGTTGTGGCCACCGCAAAGTTGAGTACTCGAAGAAGGCTTGTTACTCACATTTAATTTTATCACCGTATTCGGATGTAAAATGAATACCTGGTTGGTAATAGCTTTGTCTCTGAAAGAAGCTGTAATAGCGCCTTACGGGTGTCATGCCCTGTCCTACATATTGCGCTATGAGCACGTTTAGTGGATAATGCCTATTTATTCTTAAAAAGCTTAAGTCACTAAATCCTAGAGATTTTTGCTACTTTTCAAAATTGGAAAAATGTATTAGAAATGAGCATTACATAATTAGTTTTATCCATCTACCAAAAAAACTAAAAACAATAGCTTTGATACTACGCCTATAATTTGTCTCAGAAAAATGTAATAAATAGGCATGGGGAAAAAGTAACCCGGGTAAAGTTCGGATATAATAGTCGGTGTTAGTGTTGAGTGAGTTAAGTCATAAGTGATTATTCTTACGCCCTGAAATTCATGGAAAACACTGGTGTACAAATAATGGAGATGATTTATTACATGAGTTTTGACCAAACATGAAGTCCTGTGTGTTTTAATGAATACTGATACGAATATTAAATCGCAATAGAAATGAAATAAAATAGACATCCAATGTCAATTTACATTAAAGATGTACAAAATATTTATGCATGCTTCCCTTTAATATGTGGTCTTGTGTTATGACACTCGCTTTCGGCTCGGAAGGTCCTGCGTTCGAGTCCTTGGAAAAGGCTCTTTACTCACATTCTTTCACCGTACTCAGGTGTAAATTGTGTACCTGGCCGTAGACAGCGTTGTCTGTGTCGGGGGAAAAATGGTATTATCCAACTAACAGGCGTCATGTCTCGTTCTACATGTTACGTGTTGCTGTTGGTCAGGGACCCTTTGTAAAGCGCTTTGAGCATGTTTAGTGGATATTGCTCTATATAAAAGCTGAAGTTTGTTTTAATTTTTGTTTTTTGTTGTTTTTTTGTGTTTTTTAAAAAATATTTTATTAATTTGTTAATTACACAGTGAAATAAAACATTCAAACATCTAGTCAGAGTCTATCTATTTTTTGCGCAAGAATATCGATGCTATCAAAATTGAAAAATCCCTGATGTTAAGACATTTAGTCTAATTGGTAGTAAAAGTTTCCAGTCAACGACAAGGGAACGGAAATCAGCTACAATTGCATTTCCTCTATACTATCTCCAGAGCTTTGGTGTGGGATCATGAGGAATCCTGCACTCAATCTAGCTATGACAGGATTTATTTTTAAGTCTAATATGATAAAAAAATTTCATTTTGATATCAAACAATAAATACAATATGTATTCTCTAATTCCCGCTTAGATTATTTAATCTTTTTATTATTAGACTTTGAAACTACTGATTAATTAATTCTTTCATCATTAGTCACCATGAATAGTGTAATTCAAATTTGACTGGATGCAATAGTAAAGAAACTGAAAAGGCTGCCGAAAATTCTAAACAAAACTGCAAAATAGTGACACAATCAAAGAAATATGAACACGTAATACCAATTTTAGAGGATCTTTATTGGTTGCCCAACATATTCAGACTTTATTTTAAGGTGCCAATGAATAGATACTTTCAATTGTTTTAAATAATTTCGCTCCTTCCTTTTTTACAAGAACTTCTCTGTGTCTGCCAATCTAATCGTTAGCTACGATTGCCTAATAATCAGGTCCTCTCTGAGAAACTCAAAAGGCTAAAATATAATGATAAGTGGTCAGTGCCTATGCTCCCCTTTCGTGGAACAAATTAAGTTTGAAAACTAAAACGCCTGAAAACTTAGTTGCTTTGTCAAGTATAATGTGTAATGTGGACTTAAATTATTGTTAATTGCTTTTATATCAAAACCATTTGTTGTTGAATTGTTGTTAAGTTATAATATAATGATGATTTTTTGCCATTATTCCGTGCCAATTAGCATTTTTGTGTGCTAGGGTATTGTAAAAAAAAAAGTATTCATTACTTAATTTTATCGATTTTTAATCTTTTAAAGGCCATATCTTTTCTACTCTTAATTATAGACAATTTCTATCAGAAAGAGGAGATCAAAAAGAAATTACTGGGGCTTCATTCACTGTAACATCGAAGCAACTGAGGGAGCTTACAGCAGTCCTAGTGAAAAGGGATTGGTGGGAAATTAAAATTGTATTCATAATGCATTCGAGAGAAAAAATACGGCATATGTGATTAAGTTAAGAGGCCCAGTAATCTATTAATGGCGAGCACGAAATCGAATCTGTGCTTAGGTTTGACGTTAAAAACCGTTTTAAAAAGGATGTAGAAAACTACACATGGTTTTGTTGAATGAACAATACTGCCGTTGTAAGCAACAATAGTCAAAGTTTCAGTCTCATTCGTCTTTAATATTTCATTCATTGTGTTTTGTTGACAAAAGGAAAACCCGAAACGTCCATATAAGCTGTCTTCGTTAATCAAATTGAAGCTCTCAGTCGAGTTGACTATTGTTGTATTTTTTCTTCCAGCTTCAAGCAGTAACATTTTCATTAAGTAACATTACACATTGTTTTCATTTTAGGCAGAACAGTCTATATAACTATAGATTTAGATTATCTCCCAACTTGTTAAAAAGTCTTAAACCCAAGACCTCCAAGAACTGGATGAAATATTCTTTCCAAATGTTGTGCATTGATTGAATTTTGAAATGGTGTTTTTACTTTTTGAAAAATACATTATTATTAATGTATTTAAATAGTCTCTGAACAACCATTAAATCAAATAATTATGTTGGGAGTCAAAGTTCCCAACGAACTCTTGCCCTTCAACAACTTACCACAGAGAACAAGTAAAGTTGGCAGAATCAACATTTTTTCCGTGGAATTATTGGAGGAAGTCAAGTGAATTAAAAACAAAAATTCTCTGTCCTTAAATATATACGGTTTTTTATCTGTCAGGTATAGGTTGGAAAGAGAAACGCGGATACAAATTTGAACTATATCCTGCTAAAATAATTTGATTACACGAATGCACACTGCGCCCAACGTTTTTTCCAGCTTAACGGATATAAATGAAAAACATTAGGAGGGCGACGTGTTTTCAATTGACTCTTCCATCTAAGTATAGATAGGTCATATGGGTAAGAGTCAAAAACAAGAATTATAAGAATTTATCCCAATTTTGCCCAATTAAAATATCTACAGTTTAAAGTAAAGCCATTAGAAATAGAAAGAGAGTTTCGTGGAGTGAAACAAAAAGTGACATTTTTACGTGACATAAGCTCTCCCTAGTGTAGCAAAAAAACTCTAGTAAAATTAAATCAGAAAGAAAGAGACTCCCATCGAACAAGTGTTTTCGTCCTCCTGATCAAGATTTTCTAGCGCCGACATCCTTTTTAAAATTGTTATGACCCCTCTGTCTACCCAGCAGCAGTGAATGGATAGCTGGGTCTGTTAAATCTGGAGGTGGCACATTGCGATAGACTAGCGTCCTATCCGAAGGAATTTCTTTTGTTCGTTTCACGCTATAAAAACCGGAATAAACTCCTGCTCCATGGGCCTACAATCTTTTAAAAGTGCTGAGACCTGTCTAGGTTTGTTAGGATTCTCATCCTTGTCATTTGAACACATTTAGTTACAGTCATGTCAAGCTTGCTTCACATTAATGATAGAATGTAAGTTCATTGAAGGAAAGTTGCAAGGTCTCGTTCCATGCCAGGACTACCATTTTATTTCTGTCTCAACGAGTCCGCACACTGGCGTCTTATCCGAAAGAAAAATGTAATCTTTTATATGGATTACTTTAATATGAAAACCAGGATAAGAACCTCATCTGAATTTTAAAAGAACATTTAGTGGTCAGAAATACAGGTATGAAAAAGATTGTAATTTCTGTTATTCGCCATCGCCAGCCAACTCTCTCGTATTGAATTTTTGGAGATAGCACTCTAGAGACGTGTATAGATAGCATTGATTTGGAGCAATGCCCTGTTCTTTTCCGGAAAGTTAATTCGACCTTTACGGTTTTTTAGATTGATGGCTTCGTTCAAAAAAAGAAGGTCAGGTTTTTGGTTACCGAAATGTTGACATAGTTGTAATGTTAATGTTTGAAAGGGGAAAAGACGTAAAGTGCGGAAGTTGTGAATAATATCTTTGTTTTGGGGGATTTATTGGGGTGATTCCCTTGATTTTCCCCAGATTGGATTTTGTGTGATTTTGTGAATTTTTATTGTGTCATTGGGGTCTCATAAAAAGGCATTCATTTCCTAACATGATTGTGATAAAATTAAATGGAATTTAAAAATGAATAAGATGATTTTGTGAGCATTAAAAAAAATTAAATATTAGGGTGCAGCAAAAAAAAACTAGGGTATTCAATCCCAATTGAATTAGAACCACCCAAAATTTTTTACAATTACAAGAACAGACCCTAGTTAATACTTGCCAAGTTTAATTAAACCCCCAATCGGTAAAGAAATATACCAAAGTGTTCAAATTCACCATAAAAATTTTCCCAAATTTAATTGCGTTTATTTTTCGCTGAAACACAATAAAAGGTTATTGATTCAAAAAAGTCAGAATTTTTTAAATATATTTTAATCAAGTAATGGGGTTTTTCAAAATGAATTTTGTGTTTGCTGGATTAAGTTGGCAGAAAAAGACAAAAAACATTTCTTTGGCATTTTAATTACTTTAATGAAATGCAAAATCATAAACCCACTGAAGGGAGAGAGAGAAAAAATCCAGACGTTGTTTCACATTACCCCTGCATTTTTTTTTTCAACCCGAAAAGGGGGGGGAATTTACTTAGTAACATTAAATATTTTTTTATGAGAAATAGCCTCAATTCATTTTAAAAAATGAATGGCCCCCATTGGTCCTGTGGATCCAGTGGACAACACAGGTTTTGTTACTTTTGTTTAAATGCTTTTAAGGTGGGCAACCATTTACATGGTAAGAGTCTTAAAATAGTCAAAACAAAAATTTTAGGAGCAGATTATTACTCAAAAATTAGAAAAATTAAATTTGGGTAGGGAAAAAAAGGAGATGTATAAAACAAAATGGGGGACGACAGATTAATCATTTGAATAGGTCCCCAATTTTTTTTTAAATTTTTGGGGGGAATGGGTGTGTTTTTTTAACAATTTTGGGGGTTTAAAAGGTTTTTAAAAAGCTTTTGTGAAAATTGGGGGTTCTTAAATTTTCGAAAATTTCAATTTAAATTCCCAAAAAAATGTAAAGTTAAAAGACTAAAATTTGAACACAATGAATCCCCAAATATTTTCAAGGCTCATTGGTATTTAGAAGTATTAAAAACTTCCCCTGCTTTGTACCCAAAAAGAACAGAAAGTTGTATTTTATAATTTTTTTAAGGTGTTGCGTTTTTCATGTATTTATTAATGGAATTTAATCCCTGTATCCAAAATTTTTATAAAGTTTTTTTAGAGAGGAGCATAGAGTTTAAAATGATAAAAAATTGGATAGATAGAAATAGATAGATGATGAAGTAGATAATAGATAGATGATAGATGTAGATAGGTAGATTGATTAATTGATTGTTGTTAATGTTGATTGATGGATAGGTTGGTAGATAGATAGAAAGATAGATCGAAGATGGAAGATTGATAGATGATAGTAGATAGAAAGTAGAAATGGATGGGATAAATAGATGATATCCCTGCGTCCACGCGCGGAGAGGGGAAGAGATAGGAGAGAGAGAGAGGGGGAGAGAGAGAGAGTGAGAGAGAGAGAGAGAGAGAGAG
>NW_027624902.1:0-7651 GCF_034508935.2 Berghia stephanieae
GTTGTTTTTGTAGTAGTAGTGGTGGTGATGATGATATGGTGGTTTGTGGTGGTGGTTGAAGTAGTAGTTGTAGTGATGATGATGTGGAGGTCGTATAGTGGTTGTAGTAGTGGTGGTAGTGTTGTTGATGTGGTAGTGGTCGTTTTAGTAGTAGTAGTAGTAGTAGTAGTAGTAGTAGTAGTAGTAGTAGTAGTATAGTAGTAGTAGTAGTAGTAGTAGTAGTAGTAGTAGTAGTGGTAGTAGTGGTAATGGTGATGATGGTGGTGGTTGTATTAGTAGTGGTAGTCATGATGTGGTGGTGGTGGTTGTAGTAGTAGTGGTAGTGATGATGACTACTACTACTACTACTACTACTACTACTACTATACTACTACTACAACCACCAACACAACATCATCCTCACTACCACCATTAGGTTTTGGAGCTTTACTTCATTTGAAATAAGGAAACTTTGGGTTTGCATTTAGCAATGTGTTCATATATCATAATATAGTTCTAATCAGTTATCTATTTAGATGTAGGCAATATTTAAACACAATACCAAATACCATCCTAATTCCCTTTCTGTGTATGCGGAAATTCCTCTTTCGGCATTGAAATTCCTCCAAGTAGTGTCTGAAATTCCTGTGAGTCAAATGGGAAATTGGCGTCTCCTCAAATTTTTAATGCCCGTATCCAAGGAGTTATCTTTGCCCATTGATTTGACTATGCGTGAAAAAGGTGCCTCACTTCAAAGTCGATTTTCTCAAAACTTGATTATTACACTCTCCCTACTTTAAACGGTCATAGTTGGGCAATGAATAATCAGAATTTCATAAATTTGATATCAAATTTTAAAGCATAGAATAAGCTATGATTGGGTGCCAAAAACTTAAAATTGAAAAATCCGACATAATACCGTTTCGAAGCGGAGGTCAAAATTTCTATTCAAGCACACGTCATATCCATACGAGTTATAAAAATCGATAACAATTACAAACGCAGTGAGTGAATATCATGTTTTAGCCTTGCGTCCTGCACGATACACAGCTCGTGAAATAGCACATTTTCGTTCACTGACAAAACAACACATTAATAATTTTGACCACACCCGCCCCCACCATAATATAACCGTCCTTCAACTATGTATGGATGCAAACCTGAGACTTCCTTGACAAGTTAGAAACCTTTAGACAATCTGAGGGCCTTCAATATCCATTGAAATTTGTATGATGAGTTTTCCGGATTTTTGAGGTGGGAAGGGCGTACAAAGTATATTAGATTTTAGCTGTGTGCAAAGTTCACTCGTCTGCTCCGTGTTTAGTTAAATTAGAAACTCACAACATCGGATACAACTTACCAACACACAAACATATGTGTAACCGTGAACGTTTATATATAGTGTGTGCTTGGCTAAGAAACTCACAACATCGGATACAACTTACCAACACACAAACATATGTGTAACCGTGAACGTTTATATATAGTGTGCGCTTGGCTAAGAAACTCACAACATCGGATACAACTTACCAACACACAAACATATGTGTAACCGTGAACGTTTATATATAGTGTGCGCTTGGCTAAGAAACTCACAACATCGGATACAACTTACCAACACACAAACATATGTGTAACCGTGAACGTTTATATATAGTGTGCGCTTGGCTAAGAAACTCACAACATCGGATACAACTTACCAACACACAAACATATGTGTAACCGTGAACGTTTATATATAGTGTGCGCTTGGCTAAGAAACTCACAACATCGGATACAACTTACCAACACAGAAACATATGTGTAACCGTGAACGTTTATATATAGTGTGCGCTTGGCTAAGAAACTCACAACATCGGATAAAACTTACCAACACACACACATATGTGTAACCGTGAACGTTTATATATAGTGTGCGCTTGGCTAAGAAACTCACAACATCGGATACAACTTACCAACACAGAAACATATGTGTAACCGTGAACGTTTATATATAGTGTGCGCTTGGCTAAGAAACTCACAACATCGGATACAACTTACCAACACACAAACATATGTGTAACCGTGAACGTTTATATATAGTGTGCGCTTGGCTAAGAAACTCACAACATCGGATACAACTTACCAACACACAAACATATGTGTAACCGTGAACGTTTATATATAGTGTGCGCTTGGCTAAGAAACTCACAACATCGGATACAACTTACCAACACACAAACATATGTGTAACCGTGAACGTTTATATATAGTGTGCGCTTGGCTAAGAAACTCACAACAACGGATAAAATTTACCAACACACAAACATATGTGTAACCTTGAACGTTTATGGATAAGGAACTCACAATATTGACATCCGGAAATATAACGGACCAATACACAAAACTGTGTGTAATCGTGTACGTTTAAAACGACCACAACAGGGACTGCACAGTAATTCACTCAACCCAGGTCCGTGAGCTTAGCACGTGATCGTAGTTGAGGACAACGCTAGATTACGTAAGGGGTGATATATTATAAATATATATAAATATCTTAAACCATAACGCATGGGCTCGACATGTTAAAGCTTGTGAGGTCACACATGGAAATGCCTGAGATTTTAATTATTGAC
The DNA here is from genome assembly GCF_034508935.2 of Berghia stephanieae. Classification (NCBI taxonomy): domain Eukaryota; kingdom Metazoa; phylum Mollusca; class Gastropoda; order Nudibranchia; family Aeolidiidae; genus Berghia; species Berghia stephanieae. Next base: position 2,595 of record NW_027624902.1, read on the forward strand.
ATAATCCATATGTTGCTGATTAGATCTTTATTGAAAGAATACCTGAAAAGGGGTGGAGGGGGGGGGAGGAAGCGTAGATTTAACCCATTGGTAAGTTAACTTCCGTACTGTGGGTGATCGCGAGTCAATACATTTAGCCAGAAATCTCTTCCTTTAAAAATCGATAGATTTGAATTACCCACGTCTTCGCACAAACTTTCAAACCTGGGACTTATGTAAGTCGTCACGAATACCTAAGTTCAAAAGATTGTGGGGGTCATTTTAATAGATCGATATGTTCTTGTGGCCAATTTTAAATACTTGCCTGTCCTGAGTACGTCAGTTAACTGCTTAAAACGGTTGTGACGTCACAATCGAATTGGTTGCCTTTTTAATAATGAGTTGTTTTCTTCCAAACGTTTATTTAATTATTAGAATAATCCACCTTGTGCTTGATTAGATGATACTTGAAGGATTGCATGAAGGTGAAGGGAAGATAGGTGTATATCAGAATCGATTAATATCCTGACATTTCGTAATGTAGCAATGGCTATGAAATTATTATTTTCTATTTTTGTGGGTAAATGCTTCAAATTTCAGATATATTTATTGATAAAAAGCGTGGTAATTAATTTTATAAAATAGCATATTCGAAACGGTTTCGTCCCATATTTTGACGCGAATTTGGTCACTTCGTGAGCGAAAAAGAGGCCCAACGATTTGTGCGGGATAGTCATTGCTACGTAATGAAGGGGAGGGGAGGGAACGCGCTTCAATCACAAATTACTTTGGCTGAAAAATACTCATTCACACACACACATACATACACACACACGTGCACACCCACACTTACAAAAACACACTTACACACACACACACACACACACACAGAGACACACACATATGAAGAAGGTTAGGAATACACATACACGTACAATGAACGACGTGTGTTGATAGCGACACACTGGTAGGAGGTGGGGGGGGGGTGTGCCTATGTATATACATAATATATCTGACCTGCTATCTAAACACGAGCATACGATTCAAAACGAATGAAATGTAAATTATTTGAGTTGTATCAATGTAAAGTTTGTTTTTAAAAAAAATATATTTTTGCTTGTTTGTTTCTTTTGTCTGAAGATTTTATTTCCTTATAAATTTATAATTCAACATATTAAACAATTTGTAGTCTATTAATTACATCTTTAGATGACTATAATATGTTATTTTATATTATTATTATTATTATTATATATTATTATTATTATTATTATTATTATTATTATTATTATTATTATTATTATTATTATTATTATTATTATTATTATATATATTATTATTATTATTATTATTATTATTATTATACTATTATTACTATACTATTATTATTATTATTATTATTATTATTTTATTATTATTATTATTATTATTATTATTATTATTATTATATTATTATTATTATTATTATTATTATTATTATTATTGTTGTTGTTGTGTTGTTGTTGTTATTGTTCCTGTTGTTGCTGTTTGCTTTGCTTTATTATTGATTTAACTTACAGGATTTTTGATGGCTGGGTGAGGTTCCTGACCTTCCGTAAATCCATGCCCCCTTTACTATCCAATAATCAGCCATTTTACTGGCGCTGACCTTAATGTGTTGCCGTAAATCACTTTAAAACAATCAAAACGATTTGTTAATTGGAAATATATTATTCATGTGTGAGTTACGATTGCCGATTGCCTAAAAAAAAACGTTTGAACAAGGGGTGGATTGGCGGGGCTGGGTTGGGGTGGGTGGAAAGGTGTGTGCAAAACAAAATCAACCAATCAGCTACCCGTGATTTAATGATGTCTGGACAATATCTACTCACATTCATGGTCACTCCATTCATGAAGGATGTGGACATGTCTGGATTATATCTACTCACATTTATGGTCACTCCATTCATGAAGGATGTGGACATGTCTGGATTATATCTACTCACATTCATGGTCACTCCATTCATGAAGGATGTGGACATGTCTGGACAATATATACTCACATTCATGGTCACTCCATTCATGAAGGATGTGGACATGTCTGGATTATATCTACTCACATTCATGGTCACTCCATTCCTGAAGGATGTGGACATGTCTGGACAATATCTACTCACATTCATAGTCACTCCATTCATGGAGGATGTGGACATGTCTGGACAATATCTACTCACATTCATGGTCACTCCATTCATGGAGGATGTGGACATGTCTGGACAATATCTACTCACATTCATGGTCACTCCATTCATGGAGGATGTGGACATGTCTGGACAATGTCTACTCACATTCATGGTCACTACATTCATGGAGGATGTGGACATGTCTAGACAATATCTACACACATTCATGGTCACTCCATTCATGAAGGATGTGGACATGTCTAGACAATATCTACTCACATTCATGGTCACTCCATTCATGGAGGATGTCGACATGTCTGGACAATATCTACTCACATTTATGGTCACTCCATTCATTAAGGATGTGGACATGTCTGGACAATATCTACTCAGATTCATGGTCACTCCATTCATGGAGGTTGTGGACATGTCTGGACAATATCTACTCACATTCATGGTCACTCCATTCATGAAGGATGTGGACATGTCTGGACAATATCTACTCACATTCATGGTCACTCCATTCATGGAGGATGTGGACATGTCTGGACAATATCTACTCACATTGATGGTCACTCCATTCATGAAGGTTGTGGACATGTGTGGACAATATCTACTCACATTCATGGTCACTCGATTCATAAAGGATGTGGACATGTCTAGACAATATCTACTCACATTCATGGTCACTCCATTCATGGAGGATGTGGACATTCCTTGACAATATCTACTCACATTCATGGTCACTCCATTCATGAAGGATGTGGACATGTCTGGACAATATCTACTCACATTCATGGTCACTCCATCCATGAAGGATGTGGACATGTCTGGACAATATCTACTCACATTCATGGTCACTCCATTCATGAAGGATGTGGAATTGTCTTGACAATATCTACTCACATTCATGGTCACTCCATTCATGAAGGATGTGGACATGTCTGGACAATATCTACTCACATTCATGGTCACTCCATTCATGAAGGATGTGGACATGTCTGGACAATATCTACTCACATTCATGGTCACTCCATTCATGAGGATGTGGACATGTCTGGACAATATCTACTCACATTCATGGTCACTCCATTCATGAAGGATGTGGACATGTCTGGACAATATCTACTCACATTCATGGTCACTCCATTCATGGAGGATGTTGACATGTCTGGACAATATCTACTCACATTCATGGTCACTCCATTCATGAAGGATGTGGACATGTCTGGACAATATCTACTCGCATTCATGGTCACTCCATTCATTAAGGATATGGACATGTCTGGACAATATCTACTCACATTCATGGTCACTCCATTCATGAAGGATGTGGACATGTCTGGACAATATCTACTCACATTCATGGTCACTCCATTCATTAAGGATGTGGACATGTCTGGACAATATCTACTCACATTCATGGTCACTCCATTCATGAAGGATGTGGACATGTCAGGACAATATCTACTCACATTCATGGTCACTCCATTCATTAAGGATGTGGACATGTCTTGACAATATCTACTCATATTCACGGTCACTCCATTCATTAAGGATGTGGACATGTCTGGACAATATCTACTCACATTCATGGTCACTCCATTCATGAAGGATGTGGACATGTCTTGACAATATCTACTCACATTCATGGTCACTCCATTAAGGATGACTGTACATTCCTCATGATTCTGGATTATTATTTTCACCACTTTTTGGATTCATTACAGTAGATATATTTTACATGTATTTCAAAAACATTTGGTCTAATACATATTTGTTAATTCATGTATTTACCTATTTATTGTCGTCTGCATCAATGTATGAGATTATGACATATTATATCATGTGAATATTTCGTCTATTAGCCATGTTTGAATCCTTTGAATTCATTTTGTTCTCACTGTTTGTTGTACAAGTGATTTCGTAGATCAGTCTGTGTGTTTGTGTGTGTGTGTGGTGTGTGTGTACGCGCACACGTGTGTGTATTTGTGTGGGTGGGTGGATATGTGTGTAGGCGAAGGGCGTGTATAGGGGAATGTGTGTTTTTGTGTGTAATTATAATCGAACGTGTCTTGAGCTTGACACACATATGAGAAATATATTATATTAATGTATATTATGCTCAATTCTAATTTTTCCCTACTTGTAATGTATGAGTATCATGCAACTTTAGATATATGATTGGTAATCAATGAATATCATAGTCACAACCGTTGTTGTTGCCATCATTAGTATTGTCTGTTGATTTTGATTTTCACTCTCACTGTTATTTTTTATTGTTCATATTTTTATTATGATAACTACGGTGGTAGTGGCAGTGATGATTTTAGTGACGGTAATGGTGGTGATAGCGATAAAATAATAATAATAATAATAATAATAATAATAATAATAATAATAATAATAATAATAATAATAATAATAATAATAATAATAATAATAATAATAATAATAATAATAATAATAATAATAATAATAATAATAATAAATAATAATAATAATAATATAATAATAATAATAATAATAATAATAATAATAATAATAATAATAATAATAATAAATAATAATAATAATAATAATAATAATAATAATAATAATAATAATAATAATAATAATAATAATAATAATAATAATAATAATAATAATAAATAATAATAATAATAATAATAATAAAAATAAAGATAGAAGAAGAAGAAGAAGAAGAAGAAGAAGAAGAAGAAGAAGAGAAGAAGAAGAAGAAGAAGAAGAAGAAGAAGAAGAAGAAGAAGAAGAAGAAGAAGAAGAAGAAGAAGAAGAAGAAGAAGAAGAAGAAGAAGAAGAAGAAGAAGAAGAAGAAGAAGAAGAAGAAGAAGAAGAAGAAAGAAGAAGAAGAAGAAGAAGAAGAAGAAGAGAGAAGAAGAAAAAGAAGAAGAA
>NW_027624903.1:0-7647 GCF_034508935.2 Berghia stephanieae
TTTTCAACACACCAACCCTTTTTTAATTAGGCGGGGAAAATTTGGTTTTCTTTTCATCTGGGGAAAAAATTCAAAATGTTAAAATACCTAAGAAAGTAAAAATAGAAAAAAGATTCGGAGCTTTTTTTACACAAACTAAAAATAAAACTGTTCGTTCAAACATCCCCTAAACCCAAAATCAAAATTTAAAATTTTTCCTCTCCCCCAAAAGTTTCACGGGCAAAATAAAACCAAAATAAAAAATTTAAAGTTCAAAGAAACCTTTTTGGGCAGCTTTCTGGGTTTTTTCAAAACCAGCAAGACATAGACATGGGAAAGGGGTTTTAAACTACCCCGAGTCCAACTCCTTTTTGGGCCCTTTCCCCGCCCCAAGACTTCCCCCCCAAGACAAAAAAAGCCAGCCTTTAATGTCATTCAAAAAAAGGGGTTTTGTCACGGGGAAAAACCCCTCAAAGGGTGCAAGGCACGTTTTTATGTCAAAACGGAATGGGTTTTTTTCATAGTCTTACAATAACCTAGCACATTTGGGGAACTCCCCCAAAAAAATTTTTTCAAAAAATTTTCCCCCAAAAACACCATTTCATTTTTTTTACAGACACATACAAATCAGACTCAAAAAAGAAAAATTTAAATTAAATCCCCTGATACAGGCATCTTTCCCCTATTTCAGTCATTTGCTGACAAATTAATAAAACTCTCATTTTGACACGGGAACACGAAACATTCGACGCCAAATAGATATGTCAAGTCTAGCATCATCAATGTCTTCATGTTTAAGAGAAGCAATTTCTTGCCTCCACGCTTTTACTGGATGTGACACAAGCTGTTTGCAGGAAAGGGAAAAGTAAGGCCACTGAAAACTCTATGAAGGATCAGTCTCAAATCGATGTCTTTGCCAGGTTTGGAACAGCACAAAATATGCCCAACTGACCATCTAAATGGAAGCTTTGTGTGCACTCTATATGGAAAAGACACTTCCCAAATCTGTTGATAAGCTCAGATATAATAAAGTAAAAGGGAGAGTTTTAAGGGCAAAAGAGCATTCTTTCTAGTTCAGATGGTGTTGATCTTTCACAAATGCCACCCTGCAATCAGTTCTCCAATTGCACATGAAAAAGCAACTACCAAAACCCTGTGTGGAGGAACTCGCTTGTCCCAATTCTTCGATCTGCCTGACCCAACGGAAAATGGGTGGAGAGTTTCACCATCTGGAGGATAGCGATTAATGGTTTGCAGAGGACTTTTTGCCAAAGATTTGCAAAACATTTTGTCAGAAATTGATGATGTCAGGATGTCCCTTGAAGATGACAGTGAAAGGATGCCATCAATACTGATTCTTCTCCAAGTGAGAAGATTCTTCAGATACAGACGAAAATCAATAACTGAAAACGTGCTTAAAGTAAGGAATGTATGATAAATGAATATCCTGTGCCATTCACCCTTTTAATTTGTTATTGATCCATAGGATACCATGTCATATGACAACTATTTAATGATTGTTTAAGTGTATGATACGTCAAATTATAATCTCAATACAAATAATGTTTAAAAAGTCGATTAAAATAAAGTACCCACTAAACAGCAATCGCAGACGGGCTTTAAAAAGGAGGTGCCGCCTTTTATATAACCCTTTACTTAGTTGAAAAGGGGGTTAAACTTAAAAACTTTTTTTTTGAAAAGGAAATGAAAGAACTCTTAAATAAGAAAGTATATCTGGTGGAAATGTCTTTTGAGAAAATGGGCATTTTCTTTCATATTCACTATATAATTCATATAAATTTTTTCACTTCAGATTGCAAATCATGCCTAAATTAAGCACGATACTGGCCGTGAAAGTCTTTATGCATAAAAATATATCGATTACAAACTCAATTTTTCTTGTTTAAAAAAATAGTTGATTTTGCACTAAATGACCTTTCAGGGGCAATAACTCAAGGAAGGCTACACTTTATAAAACCATAAAAAGTGGATTTTATACCTTAAGAACTGCTATATCGGGAAAACATAGTGACAATTTCCCCCAGGGGGGGGATGGGGGTGCTGGTGGCCCAAAGACTATGCATGTAGTCCTTCAGAAATGGACTATAGCAATTGCTTGCTTTTTCCTTTAGATAGACGCAGTCTATAGCAAAGTACTTTTTTCCCTGATCTAACAGACCCAGCTACCCATCACTGCTGGTGGACAGAGGGCCAAAAAATTTTGCTAAACCCCGGATCGATCTGGGCCCCGTCGCATGTGAAGTGGCTACTCTACTTATTGTTTTATCAGAACCCCGAGTTGTCATGTGGTGACATATTTTTCTTAAGTTATAACTAAAAATATTGTGAGACTAGAAAAATGTTGACACGCTTTACACAGACTTTTATTTACCCCACTTCAAAAAACAATATTCACAATTTCTGAGATGATTGAGATATCCATGGATGATTTTTATTTTTGGAAAATTCCTATTCCTGTCCCGATCATTTCTGTTGTTTTTTTATTTTTTGTTTGTTTTATTATTTAAAGAAAACTAAGGACATTGTTAGAGTATTGCATTATCAGGAAAATTTATTCTTTCCATTATTTGGCAATATTAATTTGAAGAATGCATTTGTCACTGATTCTGTCTCTCAGTTGTCAGATTTTTCAAAAAGATTGACTATTTCTACCAGTGAGTAAAGCTCCCAAATCACATCTCACAAACAATGTCACAACAATAAGACCAGTATTGTGAATGTGCCTTTTATGTATATTATTCAGTCACATAACAAGCGACTTGTTATTCAAGCCTAAAACTTTACAACTACATTTTTTATTTCTATATGCCATGTAATAATATGTAGAGCTTGTTAAAAATCAGATTAAGGGGACAAGGGGTGACAATAGAAAGGACTTAAAGGGTAGGAATGATACTAGTTGTTATTGATAAAAGAAACTAACCTGTCTACCATACTGCGACGGGAGCACCATCAACATGACGTGGACATCGTAACCGTCTTCTATCAAGTCTAAAACTGTCCCCGGACAAAATGCATGGCCTCAATGCCACAGATAAGGATGGATTTCACGTCTGGGAAAATCAAATAATAAAAATAGACATTGATTAAATGATTTAAATGAATCACAATGACAACAACAAAAAACTTCATTCAACCCCCAAACTGAAAAATAGATACAATGGTCAACGTTCTAATATACAGCCCCTCCGACAGCATTACCTAGTACTGGTTAAAGTAAAATTTAATATCATTATTTCATCCTACATGTTAATAATAATAATAATAATAATAATAATAATAATAATAATAATAAAAATAATAATAATAATAATAATAATAATAATAATAATAAAATACAATATTTATTTTCCAAAGGCAATTCATTTTGAGGTAAACAAGCTCAAACATGTCGTTGTTGGTTTGGGAAAGTGCTCAATGCTCATTTAGTAGATACAGTTTTTTTATCAAAATGTATGTTTACATGACCTTCCTATAAAAGTACCAAAAGCAACAATATTTTTTTTTCAAAACTTAACATTTCTTAAATTTTTCGTCATTGCACGGTCTTTCTGGCAAATTTAAATTCATAAACAATTGCCCTTTATCTTTTAACACTAGATTTCTGCCCATTTTTTTCCATTTTTAATTTAAAAAAAAAAGCCTCTAATTCTTACAAGCCACTTCTGTGCCAATAATGACATAAAATATAGCCCAGTGATAAACCTAAGATTTGTGGAATTAACCGCAAGACATCAATAAATATATACGGTTTGTAATTTTTTTTCTTATATTTTAAAATCAAAATAACAGCAAACAGCATACAGTGAAGCAAACGAAGATGCAAAATCCAGCCAAATCATACAGTGAACATAAAAGGTTTCAAACAAAGATATTTTTTTCTTGTCTACCAAACTGACTGCTTCTTTGATATAATAATATATTATGTACATAAAAGTGCTACCATTACCAAAAGAAAAGAAGAAATCATTGTCTCAATCTTTATTTTTGCAACCCGTTTTTACAATTCACTCCCGCTGAACGCTAAAACATTCCCAAAAAAATAAATTTTTTTTCAAAATTATCACTCCCCTTAGTCGTACACCTTCTCCACTAAATCGCAACAAACCCTTTATTCCAATCCTGATTGGAGAAAAAATATCTTTAAAAAAGACACAAAAAAATTTAAAGAAAAGGGTTTCTCATTGAACCACTTTTGTACATTAATATTGTATCACGTGTGCAAAGCTTTCCGTCATGCAATTCCACTGTCCCCCCGAACCCGACAAGGGCGGATGCCCCAATGCTTTTGACAACAAGGATTACCTGACACGACGGCTAATTGACTTAGCACTATGTTTGAAGTTAATAGAGAAATGCCAGAAACAATAAGAAAAAAATTTTTTCGCGGGGGGTGGGTTTTTTAACCGCGACCTTTTTGGTAGACAACCCGCCGGGGGGTGAACGGGGTTTTAAAACCCTGGACTTTTCCCCGAACACAAAAAAAATTTTGTTTCAAACCCAAAGTCTTTTAGATCCCTTCCCACCCACTTCTTTAGACGCCGATTGTTTGCCACCATCGCAAGAATTTTACCACATTAAGCTTAATGCCAATATTTTTTAAAAAACATATAAAATAAAACATTGAACTTGGATGCTCCGGGGGGGTGAATTTTTAATTTAAAAAGTGAGTGGAGCAACTTATTTGGGGAACAACAAGATAGAATAGTAAAAGTGCCAGAAGACAATAGAGAATAAAAAATTTTTTCGCGGGGGGTGGGGGTTAACCTGCCCCACCTTTTTGGTAAACAACCCGCCCGGGAGGGAACTGGCTCTACCGGGAGCATCCCAAAACAAAAAATTTCTTTCAAACCCAAAAACATTTCTAATCCCTCCTCACCCCTTTTGAATGCCGATTCTTCGCCCCCCATCGCGAAGAATTTGACCAGCTTAAGCTTTTAGCCAAATTTTTCACACAAACATATAACATAAAAGATTGAGACATGATATGCTCCGGGGTAGGGGGGAATTTTTTTTAATTTAAAAAGTGAGTAAAACCTTATTTGGAACAACAAAATATAAGTGGAAAAAGTCCAGAAGACAATAAAATAAAAATTTTTTTTCCCGGGGGGGTGGGGTTTTAAACCGCACCTTTTTGGTACAAAACCCGCCTGGGAGGGAGCGTGCTCAAAACCGGTGAGCAAACCACAACACAAAAAAAATTTTTTTTTCAAACCCAAATCATTTTTTTTAAACCCTCTTCACCCACTTCTTAGATGGGCCCTTCTTCGCCCCCATCCGAATAATTTTTTCCACAGTTTTCTTAATACCAAAATTTCACACAAAAATATAACAAGAAAGATTGAACTTGATTGCCCGGTGTAGGGGGGAATTTTTTTAGAAAATGGTGGAGCAGCACTTTTGTTGGTAACAACAAATTGAGTAGTAAAAGTCCAGAAGACAAAAGAGAAAATTAAAAAAAAAAAAAAAAAAAAAAAAAAAAAAAAAAAAAAAAAAAAAAAAAAAAAAAAAAAAAAAAAAAAAAAAAAAAAAAAAACAAATCCTGCCCACCACTTTTCTGAATTAAAAATCACCCCCCAAAACCCGGCAACTCAATTCTCAATCGTTTCTATTTATATTTTTTGTGAAATATCTATTAACTTAATCTGGCAAAATTTTCGCGATGGTGGCGAACGAATCGGCGATCTCAAAGTGGGGGAGAGAGGGATCTAGAAATGACTTTGGGTTTGAAACGAATATTGTGTTCGTGGGTAGCTCACACGGGAGCCACGCTCTCACCTGCCGGCGGAGTGTGTCGTACCAATAAGGGCGCAGGTTCAAACCCACCACCGCCGCGAAAAAAATTTTTATTTTCCCTTTTTCTTCTGGCACTTTTTTACTCACTTATTCTTTGTACCAACATAAGTGCCTGCTCCACTCACTTTTTTGAATTAAAAATTCACCCCATACACCCGGGGGGATACTCAATTCTCAATCGTTTTTATTTATATGTTTGTGATGAGAATATTGGCTATTTTAAACTTAACTGCGGGCAAAATTACTTCGCGATGGTGGCGAACGAATCGGCATCTCAAAAAGTGGTGAGAGAGGGATCTAGAAATGACTTTTGGGTTTTTAAAGAAAATTTTTGTGTTCGTGGGTACTCACACGGGAGAGCCCGCTCTCACCTGCCAGGCGGGGTTGTCGTACCAAAAGGGGGCAGGTTAAACCCCACCACCGCCGCGAAAAAATTTTTTTTCCCATTTTTCTTCTGGACTTTTCTACTCACTTCATATCTTGTTTTACCAACATAAGTGCCTGCCCACCACTTTTCTGATTAAAAAATTTACCCAGCAATAGAAGGGGAGCTGTTGTTTTTGCTTGTTTGGGGGGGTTTTTTTACTCCACCAATAGAATGAATGGATAGAAAATGACTTACACTTAACAGTACAGCAAGCCCCTTTAAACTCTAAGCACCAAGATTGTACACAGATGCTGTTAATTTTACATCATTCATCATGTTTTCCTTCCCGGTAGGCATTGGTGATTATATGACTACACCTTTTCGACTTGAGTCTAAATAGCCCTTCCGAGGCTATTCAAACTAAAACTCCAATGCCATGTGCAATCAAAAAGTAATTTGGAGTTGACTCTAAATAGTCTCACAGAGCAGAATAGTTTTTTTAAATTATTTCAGTTTATTTTTTAATTATTGACAACTACATAAAATTGATGCATTAAAAAAAACAATTATAATATAGAAACTACAATAGTTATTCTAAACCCGCTTAATTTGGGACAAGAAAGACAAAATCATTGATCTGTTGAAAGTCCAGTTAGAAAATAAAAAGAAAAAATTAAAGGAACATAGTCAGTCAAAGTAACTGTAGTCTAAAGGAAAATTGTTTCTAACAAACTTTACTCAAAGTCCATATAAAATCAGGACAATTTTTAAAATATATCTAGTCTGATAGTATTAGACAGGCAACAATCGTTCTACATCCGAAGAAGGGTTCATCAGCTGTCTGTCTGATAAGGGCAAAATAGATTTTTTTCTTGAACTCTTCTTTTAGACCACCCTCTGCCCACACTGTATCCTCCTGTGTTTTGTGCACACACCATGTGAAGTTTGAGTCCAAATAGTCTGAGTCCGAAAAGCTACCCCAGACTATTCAGACTGAGTCGGATTGTTACTTTGTGCAGCTATGTGGGCTTGTGGCATTTCACTCGCTTTCAGATCGGAAGTCCTGATTTCGAGCCCGCTTGATGCATAGTTAAGTTTATTGGACAAGGCTCTTACTCACATTCTCTCACTGTACTCAGGTGTAAAATGAGTACTGGCCGTTAATAATTGTCCCCGGTCTGAACAAAGTGAATACAGTCTAAATCTGGATAATTTTCAACTCCGTTAATGGCAACATTCCCAAGAAACGAATTAAATTTTACAAAAAGTCACTAGTTAAATTTCAATAAATTTTCGCCCATCAAAAAGTGGTAATTTAAGAAATCAGCAAAGAAATAAATTTTTAAATTTTACCATGATGAAATCGTGACAGGTTGAAGAATCGAGAGTGGGGAGGATTTAATATTACAGTAGTGTGTCACCACTCTATTACAACAAAAGAGGGCGACTTTCAATATGGGGTTTTAAGATCTTTGGGCCATTTA
>NW_027624904.1:2500-7642 GCF_034508935.2 Berghia stephanieae
TAGTTGTAGCTCTATCTAGATAATAGTTTCTTGTCTTTGCAATACAAGCAGATTCCGTAGCTTAAAGAACAATGCAATGTCACGTGACATGCAATTTCAATTATATAATTACAGGTAAAACGACAGAGAGAGGATGGAAATATCGTAAACAGACACTAATGGAATTATCTATGTAAGCGTAGAAACCTGAAAATGTTGAACTTTTGCCAAATGTTTCTGATCCCATTAGATGAAAACAGTTTAAAGTATAAATCCTTACCTCCAACAAAGTATAAATCATGTCACAATGGCCTCAGCACTGTATTATCTTGGGGTTATAAATATATAAAATAATTAAAATATAAATATACAATATATATATATATAATATATATATATAATAATATATATATATATATATATATAATATATTATGTATATATATACATATATATATATATATATAAATATATAAAAATATATAAAATATGTAAAATATTAAGTATATGACTATATAAATATAAAAAATATTAGATATATAAATAAATAAGATATATAAATATAAAAATATATGGATATAATAAAATATATAAATATAAATATATTAAAAAATGTAAATATATAAACATACAAAATTCCTTTTATTCATTCCATAGGGGAAATTTGTCCCTAGGGTCTATTCTAATGGCAGACTGGAATAACCCAGACGTCAGCAGCAATGCAGAGCTCCACATTGAGCTTGGGCGAGGTGACATGCTCAAGGCCACTCACACAGCACAGCGGCGGGTGGCAGCGTGGCTCAGTGGTACGGTCTTTGCTTCCTACCCGAAAGGTACCGAGTTCAATCACCCGCCACTGCGTTGTGTGGCCTTGAGCAGTCACATTGCCTTAGCTCACTTTACGGCGCTGCTCTGCGGCTGACGCCTGGGTTATTCCAGTCTCCCTTGGAATAGACCCTACAGACGAATTTCCCTTGGGATGAATAAAGGGAATTTTATTTAAAATTTTGTTTTTTTACTTGGTACCTTCCGTGTACGAAGCAAAGACCGTATCGCTGAGCCACTCTGCCCTATTTAAATTCTGAAATTAAAAAAAATAAAATAAAGAGGGAAATGTAACTGTCATATTATAGATAGAACGATGTTGACGCCACTCAGCTCTTTGGTATTACTTTTTATACAGTCTATTAGTGATAAACTCACCCTAAATTATGTATAGATAGAATGCGCTTGGCCAAGGAGTTCACAACATTGCCATCCGGATGTATAACGGACCAACACACAAACTCTGTGTAACCATGAACTTTTATAGTCTGGTAATACAGTTTAGTGAGAACAACTCACAAAACGCGGATGGCAAAAACAATAACAAAGGCCTGAGTGACGTCATCTGCATACTATCTATAGATAGAACGAAGATGACGTCACTTAAGCCTTTGCTATTGTATTTTGCCATCCGCGTTTGTGAGTGATTCTCACTAAACTGTATTAACCAGACTACAGATAGAATGCGCTTGGCCAAGGAGTTCACAACATTGCCATCCGGAAGTATAACGGACCAACACACAAAAACTCTGTGTAACCATGAACTTTTATAGTCTGGTTAATACAGTTTAGTGAGAACAACTCACACACGCGGATGGCAAAAACAATAACAAAGGCCTGAGTGATGTCATCTTCGAACTATAATTGAGCATTTATATTGCGCAATATCCACTTAACGTGCTCAATGCGCTTTACAAGGGGTCCCTGGTCAACAGCAACATTTAACATGTAGGACGAGACATGACGCCTGTTAGGCGATATTACAATTTTTCGGACAAAGACAACGCTGTTAACGGCCAGGTACTCATTTTACACCTGAGTACGGTGAGAGAATGTGAGTAAAGAGTCTTTTCCAAGGACTCAACTATGCGCCGAGCGAGGCTCGAACCCAGGACCTTCCGATCCGAAAGCGAGTGTCATACCACTAGACCACATAGCCGAACTATCTATAAACGATCATGGTTACACACAGTTTTGTGTGTTGGTCCGTTAGACTTCCGGATGGCAATGTTATGAGCTTTTTAAGCCAAGCGCATACTATCTATACACACAGTTTTGTTTTGGTTGGTATGTTTAATCCGGCTGTCCGATGTTGTGAGTATTTAACCTAAACGCATACAGTCAACACAGAAGGAGGTGGGACAGTTTAGTATCGATTATGCATATTGTGGCTTAGACGATCCATTATCACTGACAGCCCGGTATGGAATTGGAACGCCGTGTATAATGTACTCACAGGGTCTGGGTATAATTAAGGGCTGGTTGAAGTGGGTAGTCGACGACAAGTAATCGGTGACCACGGGGTGAATAAAGTATTCGATCGTTTAATGTCATTTAATGCTTATTGGTATGGTCTTATGCGTCGTACCCGAAAGGTATCGAGTTTGAATACCCACTGCGCTATTGTCTTCATGTTTGAATAGGAAATGAAGTGCCTGCTCCACTAATTTTTTGTTTGAATAGGGGCAGCGTGGCTCAGCGGTACTGTCTTTGCTTCGTACTCGAAAGGTACCAAGTTCGATCACACCGCCGCGGCGCTGGCTGTGTGGCCTTGAGTAAGTCACTTCGCCCTAGGTCAATTTGTTGTGTTGCACTGCTGCCGACGCCTGGGTTATTCCAGTCGTCCCTTGGAATAGACCCTAAAGATAGTATGCGCTTGGCTAAGAAGCTCACAACATTGCCATCCGGAAGTATAACGGACCAACACAAAACTGTGTGTAACCATGAACGTTTATAGACTGGTAATAGAGTTAAGTGAGAATTACTCATAAAAGTGGATGACAAAAAAAAATAATAAAAATAAAATAAACAATAACAAGACCCAGTGACGTCAACTTCGTTCTATCTATATGTGCTCTGCTCGAAGCGATTTACAATGTGGTCCATTACTAACAGCAATATTAATTTATCGCGTAGAACGAGAATGACACTGTTAGGTACATTTTTTCCCCGATAGAGACAACGCTGTTAAGGGCCAAGTACTCCATTTTACAGCAGAGTACGGTTAGAGTATGTAAGCAAAGTGCCTTTTCCAAGGAATCAACTATGTGCAGCACAGAGTGGGGACTTGAACGCTGGACCTGCAAATCAGTAGTCCACTTATCCACGAATCATGTATGATATGTATTTACTTACTTACTTACTTACTTACTTACTTACTTACTTACTTGCTTACTTAGACGATCCTTGGGGCACCCAACATGAGCCACAGTCTTCGCCATTCTGTCCTGTCCTCCATAAGCGTACCAGCTCCCGGTGTTGTCATTCCGTGTGTCATCTAGCAGACAGTCAATGTAGGTTTTATTCTACTGCCTCTGCTTCTGGTTCACTCAGGTGGTTCCCATATGCACAAGACTGATATGTACCTATTGCTCTTAAATTTGAGTTTTAAAAATCATTTTGTGTATGTGTTGTACCGGTATGACATTTTAGTCAAAATCTTGAAAATAATCAGTAAGGAGAAACCCAAGGTCATTCAATACATGTCTTTATCAGTGTGTCAAACTATTGTGAGAAATGCTCACTAACTTGGCCTGACCTATTTTTGGTTTGACATGTACTATCTATCTCATGCCTTTTCATCATCATCATCATCATCATCATCATCATCATCATCATCATCATCTCATCATCATCAATCATCATCATCTATCATTATCATCATCAGCATTATCGTCTCATCATCATCATCATCATCATCATCATCATCATCATCATCATCATCATCATCATCAAGTGCCAGGCCTGTTGCAGACATCGGCGATCATCTCGATTCCTGTTCCTCCTCCACCAATCCATCCGTTCAGATTGTCAATGTAATCTATCCTCTGTCTCCTCTTCTTTTCTTCCCAGCAACTTTACCCGTAAGTACAATCTTTCATACAGGAATAAATAGTCATGGGGACGAAACGGAGTAAATTTCATGGAATATTCTGAATATGGTTAACCCTTTTCCTTACCACCCATTGTCAGAATTTCCCCAAAATGTCACACCATCCAACACAAAAATGCATAACATCAACTCATTCAACCCTAACACCGACTATTTCCGTAGTTTACCCGGTTACTTTACCCCATCCTATTTATTACATTTTTCTTAGGCAAATTGTAAGCATAGTATCAAAGCTAATGCTGTTTTTTTTCCGTTTTTTTTTGCATGTTGATGGTAGTTGAATAAAACTATCTATGTACATGCTCATTTCTAATACATTTTTCCAATTTTGAAAAAGTGGAAAAACACTCTAGGATTGAGTGAGTTGATCCGCAAAATGAACTCTACAACACAGTGTCACGTTTTTATAGCTATAATGAAACATTTGGATTTACATTGTGTGATTTACAAAAGAAACCTGATTGAGAAAAAGTGCTGGTAGGGATCGTAACATTGGCAATTTTTCCTATGGTTGGTAAGGAGAGGGTTAATGCTTAGTAAACGACGGAACCATCAATGGGAGCGATCTATATTCCCTTTCCACCTGTTCGAGGTCATTGGTCACATGCAAAATGTGCTCAAAGTGACCAACATAGTGAAAAGTGTTCACAGCTTTCGAATATCTAACATCACGATTAGTCCATTCTATTCAGCTTGACACATGGGTATGTTTATAATTTTTATAAACAAAGCAGCGTGTTTACATTCTGATGAAATATCCAATCGTTGGACAGCAACAAATCATGTGATTGATAACTTGGTTGGACGAAAACGTGATACAGATCGCTCCCATTGAAAACAGTGTCCACAGCGTTGTTTTCTAT
The DNA here is from genome assembly GCF_034508935.2 of Berghia stephanieae. Taxonomy (NCBI): domain Eukaryota; kingdom Metazoa; phylum Mollusca; class Gastropoda; order Nudibranchia; family Aeolidiidae; genus Berghia; species Berghia stephanieae. Next base: position 7,279 of record NW_027624904.1, read on the forward strand.
CTTCATGTCTTGTCTATCGCAAAGAAAGTTTGTCTGCGTTGTAACAAAACTCTCGCTCTCAAAACCATAGACACGGTAATAGGATTCGATAGTCGTAACATCACTTCCTTCCTAATGACCCAAAGGGAACTTAGTAATTCTGGCTCTAAACTATCGGAACAATGGCGGACGCCCGTATGAAATATTTCTCCGGCGAGCATAAAAGCGTATCCAGAGGAAAAAAAAACACATAAACTTGATCATGTTTTGGACTTTTACACATTCTGGTCACAAGACATATGAAAAGTTCTAGCCAGCTTGAAGAAAAAAGTAATGATTTTCTTTGTTTGAACCAGATGGGCCGCCGTTGCGGGGGTCGGTGACA
>NW_027624905.1:0-7644 GCF_034508935.2 Berghia stephanieae
GAAAGGAAACTTCAAAATTTAAATTTCATAAAAATTGAAATTTTTTAAATTTGAAAATTTGGGATATTTTCCAAACACCAAAAAGGGAAAAAAGAAAAATTGAAAAAAACCAAAATTTTTATTTATGAATTTAAAATTAAAACCAAAATCGATATTTTTTGCAAAAATTGGAAATCTAAATTTTAAAAATCGGAAATTTGAAAAAAAAATAAAAACCCCCCCCCCCCCCCCCAAAACAAAAAAAAAAACCGGAAAAAAAAAAAAAAATTAAAACCCCAAAAAAAAATTTCCCCAAAATTGTGAACTCGAAAATTAAAACGGATTTCACAAAAAAACGTGGAAGGAAAACCAAATTTAAAAATAAAATTTCAGAAAAAAAACTCGAAAAAAACAAAAATTTAACCCCAAAAAATTTTTTTCAAATTTTTGAAAACCCAAAATTCAAAACGCCTTTTTTTTTCCCCCCCCTTTTTTCAAAAAAAAATTGAAAAAAATAAAAAATCAAATTTCCCCAAAAAACTAAAAATAAAAAATTCAAAAATCCAAAATTTTTTTTTTTTCATTTTAAAATCTGAAATTCAAAAACCCAAACCGAAAAATTGAAATTTTCAATTTAAAAAACCCAAAAAAAAAACTAAACCCCCCCCCCCCCCCCCCCCCCCCCCCCCCCCAAAAAAATCAAAAATCGTAAACTCCTAAAATTATTTTTTCAACATTGTGAATCGAAAGACGTTCAAATCGACTTTTCATGCAAAAAATTCAAGATTTTTTATCAGATTGTCGAAAATTCGGAATTTAAAAAATCGTTAAAATTTCACCATAAAACGTGGGAAAAAACGAAAAATTCAAAAATCCAAAATTTTAATTTTTGATCATTGTAAAACTCTGAAGATGCTCAAAGTCGACTATTTCTAGCAAAAATTGGAAGATTCCATCAGATTGTCGAAAACTCGGAAATTTGAAAAAATCGTCAAATCTCCCCCCCCCCCCCCCCCCCCCCCCCGCTCAAAAAAAAAAACGGGAAAAAAATGAAAGATCTGGAAACTCCAAAATTCTACTTTCTAAACATTGTGAATCTCGAAAGATGCTCAAAACGTTGAAAACTCGGAAATTTGGAAAAATCGTCAAATTTCACCGAAAAAAAACGGGAAAAAAATCAAAAATCTGTAAACTCCTAAATTATTAATTTTCAACATTGTGAAACTAGAAAGACGTCCAAAATCGACTCTTTCATGCAAAAATTCGAAGATTTCATCAGATTGTCGAAAATTTCGGAAATTTGAAAAAATCGTCAAAATTTCACTATAAAACGTGGGAAAAATCGAAAATTTCAAAAATCCAAAATTTTAATTTTTGATCATTGTAAAACTCTGAAGATGCTCAAAGACGACTATTTCAAGCAAAAATTTGAAGATTCCATCAGATTGTCGAAAACTCGGAAATTTGAAAAAATTGTCATATCCCCCCCCCCCCCCCCCCCCCCCCCCCCCCCAAAAAAAAAAAAAAAAAACGTGAAAAAAATGAAAAATCTGGAAACTTCAAAATTCTACTTTCTAAACATTGTGAATCTCGAAAGATGCTCAAAACGGACTCTTTCATGCAAAAATTCGAAAATTTTGTCATAATGTTGAAAACTCGGAAATTTGAAAAAATCGTCCAATTTAACCGAAAAAAAACGTAAAAAAATTAAAAATCTGTAAACTCCTAAATTATTATTTTTCAACATTGTGAAACTCGAAAGACTTCAAAATCGACTCTTTCATGCAAAAATTCTAAAAATTTCATCAGATTGTTGAAAATTCGGAAATTTGAAAAAATCGTCAATATTCACCATAAAACGTGGAAAAATCGAAAATTTCAAAAATCCAAAATTATAATTTTTGATCATTGTAAAACTCTGAAGATGCTCAAAGTCGACTATTTCTAGCAAAAATTGGAAGATTCCATCAGATTGTCGAAAACTCGGAAATTTGAACAAATCGTCAAATTCCCCACCCCCCCCCCCCCCCCCCCCCCCCCCCCCCAAAAAAAAAAAAAACCTGAAAAAAGTGAAAAATCTGGAAACATACCAAAATTCTACTTTCAAACATTGTGAATCTCGAAAGATGCCCCAAAACGGACTCTTTTTATGCAAAAATTCGATGATTTTTGTCATAAATGTTGAAAATTCGGAAATTTGGAAAAAATCGTCAAATTTCACCGAAAAAAAAACGTGGGAAAAAAAACAAAAATCTTTTAAACTCCTAAAATTTTTATTTTTTCAACCATTGTTGAAACCGAAAGACGTTCAAAATCGACTATTTCATGCAAAATTTTTGATTTCATCAGTTGTCGAAAATTCCCGATATTTAAAAAATCGTCAAAATTTCAACCAAAAACGTGGAAAAATCGAACATTTTCAAAAATCCAAAAATTTTTTAAATTTTTGATCATTGTAAAACCTTTTTAACATGCTCAAAGTCGACAAATTTTAAACAAAAATTTTTAAACTCCATCAGATTGTCGAAAACTCGGAAATTTTAAAAAAATCGTCAAATTTCCCCCCCCCCCCCCCCCCCCCCCCAAAAAAAAAAAATACGTGAAAAAAATGAAAAATCTGAAAACTCTAAATCTACTTTCTAAACATTGTGAATCTCGAAAGATGCTCAAAACGGACTTTTCATGGAAAAAACGATGATTTTGTCATACTGTAAAACTCGGAAATTTGAAAAAATCGTCAAATTTCACCGAAAAAAAAAAACTCGAAAAAAATCAAAAATCTGTAAACCCCCTAAAATTTTTTTTCAACATTTTGGGAAAATCGAAAGACGTCAAAATCGACTCTTTCATTCAAAAATACGAAGATTTCGCAGATTGGGCGAAAAATTTGGAAATTTGAAAATCGTCAACCCTTTCACCATAAAAAGTGAAAAATCGAAAATTCAAAAATCCAAAATTTAATTTTGATCATTGTAAAACTCCCGAAATGCTCAAAGACGACCCATTTTAAAACAAAAAAATTGAAGATTTCACCAGATTGTCGAAAACTCGGAAATTTTGAAAAAATGTCAAATTTTTTTCCCCATAAAACCGGGGAAAAATCGACAATTTGAAAAAATCCCCAAAATTTTAATTTTGATCATTGGGAAAAACTCTTAAGATTCCAAAGTCGACTATTCAAGCAAAAAATTTTAAGATTCCATCAGATTGTCGAAAACCGGAAAATTTTAAAAAACGCGTCAAATTTCCCCCCCCCCCCCCCCCCCCCAAAAAAAAAACGAGAAGAAAAATAAAAAACTGGAAACCCCAAAATTTTACTTTCTAAACATTTTGAATCCGAAAGATGCTCCAAACGGACTCTTTCATGCAAAAATTCGATGTTTTGTCATACTGTTGAAAACTCGGAAATTTGAAAAAATCGCCAAATTTTTAAAAGGAAAAAAAACTTGAAAAAAATCAAAAATCTGTAAACTCCTAAAATTATTATTTTTCAACATTGTCAAATCGAAAGAGTTTCAAAATGACTATTTCATGCAAAATTTCGAAGATTTCATCAGATTTGCGAAAATTCTGAATTTGAAAAAATCGTCATAATTTCACCAAAAACTTGGAAAAACGAAAATTTCAAAAATCCGAAATTTTAATTTTTGATCAATGGGAAAACCTGAAATGCTCAAAGTCGACTATTTTCTAGCAAAAATTGGAAAAATTCCATCAAATTGTCGAAAAACCCGGGAAAATTTTAAAAAATCGCAAATTCCCCCCCCCCCCCCCCCCCCCCCCCGCCAAAAAAAAACGGGAAAAAAAATGAAAAACTGGGAAAATCCCAAAATTCTACTTTCTAAACATTGTGAATCTCGAAAGAAGCCTCAAAACGGACTCTTTCATGCCAAAATTTGATGATTTGAACTGTTGAAAAATAGGAAAATTTAAAAAATTTGGCAAATTAACCGAAAAAAAAAAGTTTAAAAAAAATCAAAAAAAACCCGTAAACTCCTCAAAAATATTATTTTTCAACATTGTGAAACCCGAAGACTTTTAAAATCGAAATATTTCATGCAAAATTCGAAGATTTCTCATCAGATTGTCGAAAATTGATATTTGAAAAAAACGTCAAAATTTCACCAAAAAACGTGGAAAAAACGAAAATTTCAAAAATCCAAAATTTTAATTTTTGATCATTGTAAACTCTTTAAATTCAAAAGACGACTATTTCAAGCTAAAAAATTTAAGTATCCCAGATTGACAAAACTCGAAATTTGAAAAAATCGTCAATTCCCCCACCCCCCCCCCCCCCCCCCCCCCCTCAAAAAAAAAAAAAATCCGTGAAAAAAATGAAAAATCGGAAAATCTCAAAATTCAAATTTTTAAACATTGTGAATCTCGAAAGATGCTCAAACGGACTCTTTTCATGCAAAAAAACGATGATTGTCATACTGTTAAACTAAGAAATTTGAAAATATTTGTCAAATTTAACCGAAAAAAAAAACGGGAAAAAAAACAAAAAATCTTAAATCCACAATTATTATTTTTCAACATTGTGGAACTCGAAAGACGTTCAAAAATCGGGCTATTTTTTGCAAAAATTCGAAGATTTTTTTTTTTTTTTTTTTTTTTTTTTTTTGATTGTCAAAATTCGGAATTTGAAAAATCGTCAAAAATTCACCATAAAACGTGGAAAAATCGAACATTTCAAAAATCCAAAATTTAATTTTTTTTGATCATTGTAAAACCTGAAGATGCTCAAAGTCGGGCTATTTTTAAGCAAAATTTGAAGATTTCCCTCAGATTGTCGAAAACTCGGAAATTTGAAAAAATCGTCAAATTCCCCCCCCCCCCGCCCCCCCCCCCCAAAAAAAAAAAACGAGAAAAAAATTAAAATCTGGGAAAATCCAAAAATTCTCTTTCAAACATTTTGAATCTCAAAGATGCCAAATGGAATCTTTCTGCAAAAATCATGATTTTTTTTTATATGCTGAAAACTCGGAAATTTGGAAAAATTGTCAAATTTCACAACCCAAAAAAAAAGGAAAAAAATCAAAAATCGTAAACCCCTAATTATTATTTTTCAACATTTTGAAAAACTCAAAGACGTTTTTAAAATCGACTATTTCCCAAAAGCCAAAAAAAATTTTTAAAAATTTCACAGATTGTCGAAAATTCGGAAATTTCAAAAAATCGTTAAAATTTCACCATAAAACGGAAAAAATCGAAATTTCAAAAATCCAAATTTTAAAATTTTTTTATCATTGTAAAACACCCGAAGATTTCTCAAAACGACTAAAACAAGCAAAAAAATGGGAAAATTTCATCAGATTTTCGAAAACTCGAATTTGAAAAAATCGTCAAATCCCCCCCCCCCCCAAAAACCAAAAAAAACATGAAAAAAATGAAAATCTGTAAAAAAATTTAAAATCAAATTCTAAAACATGTGAATCTCAAAGATGCTCAAAAAGGACTTCTTATCATGCCAAATTTTTGAAATTTGTTTATACTGGGTTTAAAACCGGAAATTTTAAAAAATCGTAAAAATTTTAAAACCCAAATAAAACGTGAAAAAAAAAACAAAAACTGTAAACTCCTAAAAAATTATTTTTTCAACATTTTGAAACTCGAAAACGTTCAAAATCGCATTTTAAGCAAAAATTCGAAGATTTCATCAAATTTGAAAATACGGAATTTTGAAAAAACGTCATAATTTCACCAAAAAACTGGGAAAAACGAAAATTTAAAAACCAAAATTTTAATTTTTGATCATTGTAAAAAACCCGAAGTGCCAAAGCGACTAATTCAAACAAAAAATTAAGATTTTTTCAGATTGACGAAAACTCGAAATTTTGTAAAAATCGCAAATTCCCCCCCCCCCCCTCAAAAAAAAAAAACGGAAAAAAATAAAAATCCCGGAAACTTTCCCAAAAATTTTACTTTCTAACATTTGGGAAACTCGAAAATGCCAAAACGACCTCATGCAAAATTCGATTTGTTTGTCATAACTGTTGAAACTCGGAAATTTGAAAAATTTGTCAAATTAAACCGAAAAAAAACGTGAAAAAAATCAAAAAATCTGTAAACCTCCCTAAATTAAATTTTCACATTGGAAACTCAAAGACGTTTAAAAACGACTTTCATGCAAAATTCGAAATTTCATCAGATAGGCGAAAAATTCGGAAAATTTTTAAAAAAACGCCCTAATTTCACCATAAAACGGGAAAAATCGGAATTTAAAAAAACCAAAATTTTCATTTTTGATCATTGTAAAACTCTGAAGAGCCAAAGTCGACTATTTCAAACAAAAATTTGAAGATTCCCCTCAATTTGGGCGAAAAAAATCGGAAATTTGAAAAATCGTCAAAATTTTCCCCCCCCCCCCCCCCCCCCCTCCCAAAAAAAAAAACCAGAAGAAAAATAAAAATCTGGAAACTCCAAAATCTACTTTCCAAACATTTAATCTCGAAGAGCTCAAAAAAAAGGGCTCTTTCATGCAAAAATTCGATGTTTTTTTCATACGTTTAAACCGAAATTTTTAAAAAAAAAATCAAATTTAACGGAAAAAAAAACGTAAAAAAAAACAAAAATCTGTAAACTCCTAAATTATTATTTTTCAAAATTGTGAAACCGAAAACGTTTTAAATCGACTATTTCAATGCAAAATTTCAAGATTTCAACAGATTGTCGAAAATATCGGGAAATTTTGAAAAAACGTCCCTAATTTCACCATAAAACGTGGAAAAATCGAAAAATTCAAAAATCCAAAATTTTAATTTTTGATCATTGTAAAACTCTGAAGATGCTCAAATCGCATTTTTAGCAAAAATTGAAATATCCCCTCAGATTTTGAAAATCTCGGAAATTTGAAAAAATCGTCAAATTCCCCCCCTCCCCCCCCCCCCCCCCCCCGCAGCTAAAAAAAAAACGGGAAAAAAATGAAAAATCTGGAACTCCAAAATTCTACTTTCTAAACATTGTGAATCTCGAAAGATGCTCAAAACGGACTCTTTCCTGCAAAAATTCGATGATTTTGTCATACTTTGAAAACTGGAAATTTGAAAAAATCGTCCAAATTTAAACCCGAAAAAAAACGTGAAAAAAATCAAAAATCCTGTAAACTCCTAAAATTAATTAAATTTTTCAAACATGTGAACCTCGAAAGACGTTCAAAATCGCCATTTCATGCAAAATTTTTGAAGATTTCATCAGATTGGTCGAAATTCGGAAATTTGAAAAAACCAAATTTCACCATAAAAGTGGAAAAATCGAATTTAAAATCCAAAATTTAATTTTTATCATTGTAAAAATCGAGATGACAAAGGCGACTATTTAAGCAAAAATTTTAAGATTCCAATTGCGAAAACTCGGGGTTTGAAAATCGCAAATTCCCCCCCCCCCCCCCCCCTCCCCAAAAAAAAAAAAGAGAAAAAAAAAAAATCTGGAAACTCCAAAATTCTACTTTCTAACATTGGAATCTCGAAAGTTTCTCAAACGGCTCTTTCGCAAAAATTCGATGATTTTTTTCATACTGTTGAAAACTGGAATTTTAAAAAAACGTCAAATTAAAACGGAAAAAAAACGTGAAAAAAAAAAACTGAAACTCCTAATTTTTTATTTTCAACATGTGAAAATCGAAAGACGTTCAAATTTGACTATTTCATGCAAAAAATTTCCAAA
>NW_027624906.1:0-7639 GCF_034508935.2 Berghia stephanieae
TTTTATATATATATTATATAATATATGTGTGTGTGTGTGTGTGTGTGTTGTGTATTATCCAATCACTCAAATAGCGTCTAAAACAAATAAAGAGCCAAGTGACGTCATCTTCATTCATTCATTCATACATTCTTTGCTGTGTTATGATTTAGGAAGAAGTAAGTGTGTATGTATTTAGATGTATCGCTGCAAACCGCCAGATGTCACTATGACCTGACTGGTCCCATTACGATAATTTTTATGCAAATTAAGTAGAAATTATATCCCTAATGGCATATTCGTTATTCACCGGGTTTTGTTTGTTTGTTTGTTTGTTTGTTTGTTTGTTTGTTTGTTTGTTTGTGTTGCTTGTTTGTTTGTTTGTTTGTTGGAATGTTTTTTCTTACTTTTCCTTTTTTTTTTTGAAAGGTGTCGGGTGAGTGGTGTTAATTAATTAATTTATTTTTTATAAATATATTTTTTCTCGTTTGTTTTATCGTCATAACCCGTTTCGTGCCACACGGGTAATAATTCAGATTTAAGAAAAATTAAATAATATAGAACATCTGTGTATGGCATTTTAAACCGATTTACCGATTGGCATCACTGGGGTCTTTATTATTGCTTTTTGCCATCCACGTTATGAGTAATTCTCACTTAACTGTATAACCCAGACTATAATCGTTCACGTTGCACTTAGTTTTGTGTGTTGGTCCGTTATACTTCCGGACGGCAATGTTGTGAAATTCTTCACCAAGCGCATACTATCTATTGAACTAAAGATATTATGTACTAAATTTCTTTTTTTTTTTTAATGAGCTTTATATAGGGCAATATCCACTAAATGTGCTAAATTGCGCTTACAAGGGGTCCCGGCCAACAGCAACTTTTAACATTTAGACGGACATGACGCTTGTTGGGCGATGCTAGAATTATTTTTTTTCGACAGAGACAACGCAGTTAACGGCCAGGTACCCATTTACAACTGAATTCGGTGAGAGAATGTGAGTAAAGAGTCTTCTCCAAGGACTCAAATATGCGCCGAGCGAGGCGAGGTTCGAACCCACCCAGGACCTTCCGATCCGAAAGCGAGTGTCATACCACAAGACCATATGTGACCCTTCGCCTCAAAACCGTATTAAATCGGATGGTTAAGATGTTGAAAATTGAATTTATCGCCAGAAATATCAGACTTGTGTTAAGTTTGTATTATTTATTGAGGGAATGGATACCATATATTAGGGTGCTAATGCCACAATTTATATTTTTGACCAGTTTAACTTTAAATTCGGCTTTAATCATATGGTTCGTTCCGACATAATACCGTTTAGAGACGATGGGTCACATATAGCCATATTTCTAGGATTTGAACTTTGTATCTGGGCACTGAGGATAATTTCCTATTAACCCTGAGTAACCAGGTCAGCTCGTGCAACTGAACGTAAACACCATGAATAAATGAATAAATGAATGAAGGGGGCAGGAGGAAAGGAGGTGTGAGGATGGAGAGAAAGGTGAGGAAGGGAAGAATACAGGCGACGATTAGGGAGTTAATTATTCATTCACTCACGTCTTTGTGTGCTCACAGCCAAAAGGTTAGGAGGGTTGATTGGAAGATAGATGTGTGTGTGTGGGGGGGGGGAGGGGGAGGAGGGGATGTAGGAAGGAGGGGGGGGGGGGTGTATTGGGTGTGATAGAGAAGGATATTGAGTGATTGTGAGAGAGTTATTATTTGGAGGCTTTGAAGATTTGGAGAGATTTGGACGAAAAAGAAGAAGAAGAAGAAGAAGAAGAAGAAGAAGAAGAAGAAGAAGAAGAAGAAGAAGAAGAAGAAGAAGAAGAAGAAGAAGAAGAAGAAGAAGAAGAAGAAGAAGAAAAGAAGAAGAAGGAAGGAGGAAAGAAGAAGAAGAAGAAGAAGAAGAAGAAGAAGAAGAAGAAGAAGAAGAAGAAGAAGAAGAAAGAAGAAGAAGAAGAAAAAAGAAAAAAGAAGAAGAAGAAGAAGAAGAGATGAAGAAGAAGAAGAAGAAGAAGAAGATGAAGATGAAGAATGAAGAAGAAGAAAAGGAGAAGAAGAAGAAGAAAGAAGAAGAAGAAGAAGAAGAAGAAGAAGAAGAAGAAGAAAGAAGAAGAAGAAGAAAGAAGAAGAAGAAGAAGAAGGAGAAGAGAAGGAGAAGAGAAGAAAGAAGAAGAAGAAGAAGAAGAAGAAGAAGAAGAAGAAAAGAAGAAGAGAAGATGAAGAAGATAAAGAAGAAGAAGATAAGAGAAGAAAGAAGAAGAAGAAGAAAGAAGAAGAAGAAGAAGAAGAAGAAGAAGAAGAAGAAGAAGAAAAAAAGAATGAAGAAGAAGAAGAAGAAGAAGAAAGAAGAAGAAGATAGAGAGATGATGATGATGATGATGATGATGATATGATGATGATGATGAGAATGAGATATGAAGAAGAAGAAGAAAAGAAGAAGAAGAAGAAGAAGAAGAAGAAGAAAAAGAAGAAGAAAAGAAGAAGAAGAAGAAGAAGAAAAGAAGACGAAGAAGAAGAAGAGAAAAAGATGATGATGAAGAAGAAGAAGAAGAAGAAGAAGAAGAAAAAAGAAAAGAAGAAGAAGAAGAAGAAGAAGAAGAAGAAAAGAAAAGAAAAGAAGATGGAAAAGGAGGAGGAGAGGACGAGAAGAAGGTTGATGAGAGAGGAGGAGGGAGGAGGAGTATGACAATACATTTTTAAAGATTGTATTATTCAGACATTTTGACAAGTCATCTTAATCCATAAAACATACGAATTCTGGCAAATAAACACACATGACTAAAAAGCCTTTTGAACGACAACTCCAAAATTCCGTATCTTATTTTTTTCTGATTATTTTGTTCTTTGTTCTTGTTTTATTTTATTTTTTATTTCTCTGCTCTTTTTTTTTATGTGTTGTGTTTTATGAGTTGTTTTGTATAATAAATGAACCAAGACCGTTTCAACACGCGCCGCATAACTTTTAAAATAGCTTGTGTGTGTGTGTGTGTGTGTGTGTGTGTGTATGTGTGTGTGTGTTTGTTTGTGTGTGTGTGTCTATGTGTGTGTGTTTGTGTGTGTGTGTGTGTTAAATTCAGCATGACTGTAGCTGTTATTGTGAGTCAGGACACGGGTGGAAAACAAAAGGAAACGCGAAATTTTTCACTTGATTTCACTCACACACAAAACAATGACGAAACAAGAACGTGGCTAAATTATAATTTTTAACTTCCAAACTTTGGCAAAACATGTATTTTTTTTTAAATGGCCAGAAAAGTAAAACTTGTTTTTCAAATATGGATCGATTTAAATGATCCTCATCCTGGCAAAAAATTCTCAAACCTAAGACTTTATTAAAGAATTCACGAAGTCCCAGGTTTGAGATTTGTTACACAAGATAAGGCTCATTTAATCGATTGATATTTAATTTTACAGCGAATTTGTTTTCTAGCCAAATATTTATATACCGTGTTTTTTTTCCAGACTACGGCAGTTAATAACTGCTTGAATAAAATCTAAACAGGATTTTGACCTTTTGTTTTGTTTGGCTTAAAAATTCAACTTTGATGAAATAATTATAAAATGCTTTTATTGTTGAAACCCGGCGGAGATTCATTGTAAAAATAACAATCGTTATTCACGACATGACCTAAAAGGAATTCATAAAAATTATGTATATGGCAGTCTTTTAGAGTCATGAGGTTAGTGGAACCTACCGGAGCTTATGCCGGTTTAGTAGCTCAGTAACAATTGCTACTTGCTACCCAAGGATAAGATGCCAATTTAAATTGTGCACTTAAAAAAATAATCAGATCTAACGAACTGAACCTTACATTAATGTATAAAAAAAAAGAATTTAAAATAATAAGAATAAAATTTACTTTATTCATCCCTTAGGGGAAATAAGTTGTCTCTAGGGTCTATTCCAAGGGAAGACTGGGATAAACCAGGCATCAGCCGCAGTGCAGCGCCGCAATTTGAACTAGGGGCTATGTGACTTGCTCAAGGCCACATACACAGCTCAGAGTTGGGTGATCGAACTCGGTACCTTTCGGTATGAAGCAAGGACCGTACCGCTGAGCTACGCCACTGCCTCCCATTTTTATATTTCCTTTTTTTTTTAATTGAGCTTAAAATAGCGCAATATCCACTAAGTGTGCTCAAAGCGCTTTAGTTGGATGAAGAGATCAGAATAGAAGGGGAAAACCCAACAAAACAACAACAACACAAATCATATACAAAAAAACGAAGCAAACAAACAAACAAACAAACAAAACCAACAAACGAACAAAGAGGCAAACAGCTACTTCAATAACTGGGGCGAATATTATGAGCCCCTTTGATTTTTTATGTCATGTCCACTTAACGCTACAGAAATCGGGATAAACACTGCTTCATATATTTGAAGTTCTAGCCTCGCTTCAGGCACTTTCGTTTTTTTTCCTTGAGCAAGATTATTAACCCCGAATTTGCTCACTTGGACAACATGGGTGATTCCTGTTGACATCAGACATCTTGTTTGATGAGTTATCTATTGTATTCCTTCGTGGAATGCCCAGGCGACGATATCTTATGATGTCGTTGAGCAAAAGGCATAATTTTTATTTTTTATTTTATAATGTTAATGTTAAGCACTATTAATAAATTATCATTATTTTTTCTTATCTTATCTTATCTTATCTGTTTCAGATCCCTAGATTGATGAAGGATCAGCCTCGCAGCAATGCAATTCTATTCTTGGATCCAGGCACAGACAAACATAATATTTCTGGAAGAAACTAGCAGACCATAATACCTTCTAATCAATTGAACAGATGCCAGAGTATTGGCATAAACGTATATATAACAGATATAACGTATAAAACACACACTCACACACCCACTCAACACATGGACCAGTATCTTTGTTACTGTTGGGCGTTTGGTTTTAGACTTTATTAGAAACAGTGCAAGTAAAAGCCTTGCCATTAAAATAAAAGAAAGCACCAGATTTATTCTGTATTGCCACAATTGATACCATAGCTATTAACATTTTGGCTTAAATCGTACACGTAACAGAGTGGCATTCTTAAGGAAAGAAAGAAGCACTTTCTATAGCGTTGACACAACTTTACTACTCATCGTGCCGGTAAGAGCGCGGCCATTTTAAGGAAAGAAAGAAGCACTTTCTATAGCGTTGACACAACTTTACTACTCATCGTGCCGGAAAGAGTGCGGCCATTTTAAGGCAAGAAAGAAGCACTTTCTATAGCGTTGACACAACTTTACTACTCATCGTGCCGTAAGAGCGCGGCCATTTTGAGGAAAGAAAGAAGCACTTTCTATAGCATTGACAAAACTTTACTACTCATCGTGCCGGAAAGAGCGCGGGGCCCTTTTAAGCAAGAAAGAAGCACTTTCTATAGCATTGACACAACTTTACTACTCATCGTGTCGGTAAGAGAGCGGGGCATTTTAAGGAAAGAAAGAAGCACTTTCTATAGCGTTGACACAACTTTACTACTCATCGTGCCGGTAAGAGTGCGGCCATTTTAAGGAAAGAAAGAAGCACTTTCTATAGCATTGACAAAACTTTACTACTCATCGTGTCGGTAAGAGCGCGGCCAGTTTAAGGCAAGAAAGAAGCACTTTCTATAGCGTTGACACAACTTTACTGCTCATCGTGCCGGTAAGATGCGGCCATTTTAAGGAAAGAAAGAAGCACTTTCTATAGCATTGACACAACTTTACTACTCATCGTGTCGTAAGAGCGCGGCGGGCCATTTTAAGGAAAGAAAGAAGCACTATATATAGCACTGACACAATTCTGATACCACAACTATCTCATATACAAAGTGCGCATATTATTATTATTATTCATTATTTATTCTTCATTGACACAACTCCGACATTTACCACAACTTCTTGACCAACAGAGGAATTTATGATCTTCATTTTGCACGAAAAAAGACGTTCGTTGAACATCTATTTATGATATCAATCTAATATAGATCTATGTTGAATTTTCTGACAAGGAATAGGAAATAACAACTAACCATCGATAAATCCTTACCGCTTTCGTCATCATTGTCATCGTCACTGTAATCGCAAAAAACTACGTCATCATCCACATCCTTGTTGTCACACTATTCTCTATTACGTCATAACTTACCACAAGGGTTAGTAAACAATACCGTATTTTCTGCAAAAACCACCAGTACATAACTAAAGAAATAAAGGAAAGGACAAAAAAAGAGCTTGGAGGGAAGGTGTTATCTTCATCATCATCATCATCATCATCATCATCATCATCATCATCATCATCATCATCATCATCATCATCATCATTATCATTATGATCCTCCTCCTCCTCCCCTCCTCCTCCTCTTCTTCCTACTCCATATCTATATATTTATTTAAATATCCATCTACTATCTATCTATCTATCTATCATCTATCTATCTACTATCTATCTATCTATCACTCTCTATAATATACTATCTATCTATCTACCTATCTATCTATCTATCTATCTATAATATAAATAAAATAATATCTATCTATCTATTTATCTATCTATATTTTTATCTACCCATCTAACTATCTATCTATTTACCCTTTATTTATTTATTTATTATTTTATAATATCCATCCTTACATCCTCTATCTATATCCCTCTATCCATCTACTTATCCATCCACCCATCCATTCCATCCATCCATCCACCCATCAATCAATCTACCATTTATTCATCCATCCATCCACCATCCACCCATCCATCCATCCTTTAATCCATCCTCCCCTCCACCACCAATCCATCCATCCAAACAATCCATCCATCCATCCATTTCCCTCCATCTTTCCATCCATCCACCCCCATCCCCTCCATCCATCCATCCACATCTATCCATTCATCCACCCCATCCATCCATCTTTCATTCCATCCCCCTCCAACCCATTCATTAATCTATCCATCTATCCATCCACCCACCCATCCATCCATCCATCCACCCATCCATCCATCTGTTCATCCATCCCTCCACCCATCCATCCATCCATTCCATCCATCCATCCATCCATCAATCCATCCATCCACCCATCCATCCCCATTTCCCTCCATTCCACCCATCCATCCTCCATCCATCCATCCACCCATCTATCCATCCATCCCCCCATCCTTCCATCCATCCATCCATCCATCTGTTCATTCATCCTCAATCCATTCATCTAACCACCGATCAATCCACAGCTCTGATTACATTTCCATAGCCAGTGAAATGAAATGTTCCATGAATGTTTCCACCGCAAAAAGTTCCAATTCAATGACATTCTCCAATCTCATAGAATAACAACTAATTGATTGGCCTAAGCAGGTCCCTTGACAAAACGTCCCGCTATCATTAGAGTCAAAATAGAAATACGTACATGGGGAACTATTCACACTCTGGCAAAACACATTTTAAAAATTTTGGCCAAAAGTTCTCCTCCCATTTTTTATCGATTTTCTGACTCTCATATTTATCGAATCTTTTAAATCTGGGACTAAAAAATACTCTTCCAGGAAATCCCAGGTTTGAAAGTTTTTATTTTTTTTTTTCTCCCAAATCAGGTCATGTTAATTGCAGAACTAGTTTCTGGCCAAAATTTAAAAACAAATTGTTTGGCTTATTTTTTTTTTTTTTTTTG
>NW_027624907.1:0-7632 GCF_034508935.2 Berghia stephanieae
GCGCTATTCTTATTCATTCATTTCAAAAATGAATATTATCTAAATCAAAACTAAAGACTCATTTCCGTCGAAGTTCAATTTACATAATATACCAATCTGGAAATATTGTAAACGATCACAGGATTCAAGACTTTCGACTTCGTTATTCTTTGGCACTGTTCTTTGGACTTTCACTTTCCACTTTCCATCTCTTTTCGGATAAGGCGGGTTTAAAAAATGGCAGGTTTAGAGAAACGAAACAATAACAAACATTGTTCAGTTTCTTTTCAGTGACAAGTGGGAGGTTAATGTTTTGTATGTTTATGTTTTTACTTAGGCAAGTAGAATATCCAAAAAGTTTTTGCAAAATATGTCAAAATTAGTCTTTTTTCTTAAATGGCAAATTTGAGATAAAAAAATAATACTTCAAAACCAACTTACCAAGGTGCAAGTAGAACGTAAGCCTAAACCAAGCATGTTGGAAAATTAAAACAGAGTTTCATCTTGACCGAAGCCGCTCCATGAAATAATGTCGAATTTGATACGCTCTCCTCCTCCTCCTCCTCTCCTCGACAAAATCTGCCGAGTCAATGTCATCAATTTAAAATCAAACAATAATACGAATGTCTCAGGATACTAATACCAGATTTACTTTTTTTTTAAATGAAGATAACATCTAAATTGGTAGCTGGAATATGTGAATTGCATAGATATCCTGGGTCGACTGATAATACACATTATATGTGGCTTACACCTAAAAACGGGATTGTAATAAGTTGTGGTTTGTGTTAAAGACTAAATTCATTGTCATAAGTATGGCGCATAGGTTAAATTGATGTATTATATTGAGTAATGTAAATGTTGCTGCTCGAAACGAAGAAATAAACAACACTGTGAAATTGAATGTAAGCTTCAAATTAATTACGAAAACATATAAAATGGACGTTTCGGGTTTTCTCTTTATCAACAAAACAGGATGAATGAAACACTACAGATGAATGAGATAATATGGCAGTGGCGTTGCGATTTGTTGATAAAGAGAAAACCCGAAACGTCCATTTTATATGTTTTCGTAATCAAATTGAAGCTTACATTCAATTTCACAGTTATTTAATTTATGTATATATTGAGTACAAAAGATAATATATTCGCTTAAAATCACACTGGCTATTCTAAATTTTAAAACACTTTGCCACGTCCAGTTCACTTCGACATAATATTATTATACCAGAATGATGTGTGCATACACGAGAAGCATCTGATCCTCAAGATCATAAGAGAAAATCAAAGAGCAGCATCCAGAGTTGGGTAGGCTAGGTGGTGGATCCAGTCTATGAATAAGTGTGGCTTAGACGACAGAATGAGGATAAGGTTAATTTAAACGGCAATGTAAGCTGGTGTAGGTGGGTGGGTGGGCGAGGATTTGGGGGAATGAATGAGATACTTAATACATAACTATGATAATAATACTGTCATTCATCTTGGATGGGTACAGGGTGGTAGGTGGCAAATATGTGTGTGTGTGTGTGAGAGAGAGAGAGAGAGAGAGAGAGAGAGAGAGAGAGAGAGAGAGTATGTGTGTGTGTGTGTGTGTGTGTGCGTATGTGTGTGTGTCGGTATGTGTGAAGGATGGGGGTTGAAAGTGAGGACAATGAGTACAGTGTTGAATTGGAGGGATGGGCGGATGGGGAAAGGAAGGGTGTTAGATAGTAGGTGAGAATTGCATTGGGTATCATTTGTAATATAGCAGCAGCAGCAGCAGCATCAACTTTTTCTATACATTGTTTAATTTCTTCTTCAATCTTTATTACTTTATAATTGCCATGGATTTTACATTTGTTGATTTCGCTAAAGACCTTCCAAATGGAGTTGCTAATGTTTTGGTTGAAGAGGGGTTCGACAGTTTGGCAGCCCTTCTTTGTGCCACGGACAGCGATATTGGTGAATTAGATATTAAAAAAGGACACAAAGCCATTCTAAAGATGGCAGTCAAAAACCTGCAATGTCTTCACGGCAAGGGACCTATGTGTGCGTCTTTGAATGATGATGGAGGCCTATCTAGCCTCCTTGGTGCTGTAAGAATCAAACCTTCTGAAGAGTCGAGTGTCTCAGTCTCAGGTAGGAGTACCTACTTTAAAATTGTTGATTTTATTTCTCCCTCGCTGGTTACCGACGAGGAAGTTAACATCACAGAGAGTGTTAGCCTTCGCATAAACGCGAAAGTGAAACTAGACAAGGTTCGCCAGCCATGTGGATAGCAGCAAATGCAAGGATTTTGGCTAAGTTGATAGGATTATCGCCGAATTTTGATGTACATCAATACATCAAATACACAGAGATGGTGGGTGAACTTGCCATGAGATACACATGGCAGTCAGTTCTCATCTTCGACGATGAATATCGTCAGCGACAGTCAGTGGACAACTTCATATGGGGGACAGACGCCCCTCACCTGGCGACAGTAGTGCTTCGTGATCGCACTCCTCAAACGACAAAAAAACACTGGGAATCGTCTCGTGGACCCAATACCATTCAGTTCAGCAACAAGGAGGTCTGTCGACAATTCAACAGAGGTGCCTGTACATATGCCGATTTAACCACGTATGTAGCTTGTGTGGCAGTCGAGAGCATGGAGGCAGAGATCACCATGTGGGTGTCAATTCAGCATAGGATACACAGCAGCAGACAAATAGTAGTAAGGAAAGCCCACATGGCGGTTCTAGCCTATTACAGTGGTGGGGCAAAGATGATTCGGTTATATATATATATATATATATATATATATATATATATATATATATAATATATATATATATATATATAATATATATATATATATATATATATATATATATATATATATATATATTGTTTTTTTTTTTTTAATTATTATTTTTTTTCACATTTAAAAAATAATATTTCAACCACAAATAATCACATTCACAATGAAATGACAATACCAGTAAATTTTAATTATTCCAAACGTAATCAAAAATGAATCACGAAAGAGAATACAACTAAAAAATAAAGCGACGAGACATAATGCGACAACACCTTGACAATACAAGTCCATTTCGTTCACTCGAAAAATTAAAGAGATGCTTTAATCCCTCAACGGCGAGATTAATAATTCTGTTACATTACTGGTTTTCAGTAGTATGTAGTAACCTTAAAGTTTTCATCGAGAAGCAACAACAGCGATATGACACGAGTTTCATTCAGAGCTCAAATTGCATCATTTTACTGCACTCTTGGTGGTTAGAATGATTGTGCCGGTGGTGGTAGTGGTTGGAATAGTGGTAGCGGTGGTGGTGGTGGTGGAGGAGGATGTAATTTTGGTAGTGGTTTTGGTGGTGCTGTTGGTTAGAATGATAGTTGTGGAGACGATGACGGAAATTGTATGATGATGTTGATATTGTTTTTATTGCTATTGTAGTAGTGTAATAATAATAACAATAATAATAATAACAATAATAACAATAACAATAATAATAATGATGAATAATAATAATAATAATATATAATAATAATAATAATAATAGTAATAATAATAATAATAATAATAATAATAATAATAATAATAATAATAATAATAATAATAATAATAATAATAATAATAATAATAATAACAATAATAATATTACCATCATCATTACTACCACCACCATCATTACTACTACCACCATCGCTACCACTATCACTACCACCATCACCATCATTATTACGTTTCCAATCATTTTTTCTCGTTTTTTAAAGTTTGATATCTATCAAAACAGACAAAAATTCCGGTGATTTTTTTAAAGGGTAGTTAAAATATATACGATTTTATTAGCCCTGAAAATTACGATTTTTATTTTCCTAATTCAAGTAGGCAGGTCTGCTATGACAAGAATCAGTTCCATAGTCAAAATAAGACAAACAAAAACAAAATTTATTTAATCTTAGGCTTTCGCCAATACTTCATACAATACAATTAAGACAAAATAATGCTACCACTATCACAATAACGACCGTGTTATCTTTACTCCTTACCGAACCAACCCCTAGCTTCCCGCCTCTTCATCACGAACTATCTTATGTATGTATTAGCTTCAGGACGGGCAAGTACGGAATCTGCCCACCCTTCCTTTAAACGTATTTATTTCCTCTATAACTTAGAATTCAACTCTCTCCTTTCTCAGAAGAGTATTTCTCGTATACTAATTCAATTGTTGAGAAAACCAAAATGGTGGTTGTATTTTATATATTTATTTAGTCGTGACTTTTGAATGAAAGTGTTTTGTTTTATTAGAGGGAATACAATAGAAAATTACATTGTTTTGCAAAATTATTTTGTCTGGCAATAAAAATACAGCGGTAATTTCTTTAAGAATAAAAAAAAACTAACAAATTAATTTGTTAAAAAAAAAAAACAAAACCCCCCAAAAACAACAACAACAACAACAACAAAACAAATAAGAAAACAATTTAAATAAATGAGTTTTGAGAAGCACTAAAGAAAACGAGGAAAAAAGAAATAGTTTAAATGGATAAACAAATATATAAAAACAACACAAATTAATACTAAATTGATATAAAATTAGTAAATTAATAAATCTAATTCAATACTGGAACCTTCCCAACGTCATTACATCAATGGTACCAGCACGAGTAAGGCAATAAATAAGAAAAAGTTCGTTTGCCAAAATTTCTATTAAGTGTTCACTGGTTAATAAGGTGGGCTCATTTGAATTAGCCCGACCTAGTACTAGAGAGGCCAGACTGCAAAAATCGGAGTTAGTTCGCCGTTAGGCGACGAGACGATGAGATGACGATTTTGGCGGAGTGGAGTGGTTGGTGGGGGGGGGGGAGATAAAAAAGAACAGGAGCGTATCCTGGTTTATGCATTACGGGGTGCATGGTGATTCGCAATCTATCAAAAATAAACACAAATTGATTTCAGTACGAAGTATCAAGTTTAAGTAGTAACTTTTGAAATTATCTAATTTAAATTAGATTATTTCGGACCTGGTAATACAGCATATAACTTGAAAAAACAGGCTGGTATTTGCCCACCCTGCCCATTATTACCAGCCGTCCCTGAAAGCCCATTAGTGTTAAGCCCCTTTCCTCCTATAAATCCCCACCAATGTGAATTTTGAGGTAATAAAGCATCAATTAGTAGTAAATTAAATTCCTGGAGGAAAATGTTAGAGTGTGATAAAGATAAAGATTTCATTTTAGACGGAGTAGAGCATGGATTTCGAATTATTGAAAAAGATAGTCAACTAAAAAATGTGATAGAAAATAACCATTATTCTTCCTTTCGTTTTAAAACAATAGGCAGCATCCAGGGTTGGGTAGGGCTAGGTGGTGGATCCAGTCTATGAATAATTCATAGGGGAAGCATCCAGGGTTGGGTAGGGCTAGGTGGTGGATCCAGTCTATGAATAATTCATAGGGGAAGCATCCAGGGTTGGTAGGGCTAGGTGGTGGATCCAGTCTATGAATAATTCATAGGGTTCTCGTTGTTTACAACATGGCTACCAGCAATGAGAAGATGGGTTTAAACAATTACATAATTTATATCCAATTTTTCAGTCTTGGGGTGAAAAAATAGATGGGGTAGGAAGTAGGAAGATATAAATAATATTATGAGAGACCTCGTTTGTTAGACTAATTCGGAGTCAGCAATTACTGGTGATTCAAATCACGCTATAATTCCACCCAATGCGCAATAAGAGAAGACGTAGAACGGTTCAATTTTTAATACGAAAACAGATAAAATGGACATTTTGAGTAAATCCAAAACGTCCATTTTATCGTTTTCGTATATTAAAAATTGAATCTTACATTTAATTTCACATTGTTATTTATTTCTTCGAGCTTCGAGCAGCAACATTTAATATGACGAAATGAAATCGGAAATTATGGCTTGGATTTGACTAAAGTTCAGAAAGGAACAATACTATGAGACCAGACAGAGTCTAAAAATGGAATCCTGCGGCAGGGGAAAGGAGGAAGAAGGGGGTTTTCAAAGAAATGTCGTTTTGGGGAGACCAAAGGCCATATGGAGAGGTGCAGAGAGTTGAGAGATGCGGGTTTGTCATTGCCATTGCCACAGACTAGGAAGATAGCCCATAACCCGAGGATAGGAAAGTAGAATTACAGCAATATCCTAGTGTGTGTGTGTGGGGTTGTGTGTGTGTGTGTGTGTGTGTATGTATGTATGTATATGTATCCCAACGGGGACCAAAAGAGAAAAGAGTAGGGGAGCATCATGGGGAGAATTAAAGAACCTGTTTCTACAGAGAAGTGATAAACATGGAACGATTTAAAAAAAAGTTTCTCATATAGGGACGGATGGAAACTGTTTGTCTGTGGCCTATACCCTGATACAGGGCGAAAAAGGAATGAGATGATGATTCGGGATTCGGATTCTTGGGCGTTGGCATTCTGAAATTGCTCGTGATGGCGATTATGAAAGAAAAATGAATGGTAATATACGGTACGTAGCTGAGATTCTAAGTTTATGTTTCCATTGTTTTGTTTGTTTGTTTTTTTTAGTTGTTTGTTGTTGTTGTTTTTGAGCTAAGAAGTTTTTGTGCCCGAAACAGTCCGTGTTTGGAATTTTGTTAGGGCTCTTATGGTTAATTTTTTGTTTGAGTTCCCACATAGTTGTGTCACTATTAAATGTTCAAACCTGTGCAGGTGACATCGCCAGGTCCCCACTGATAAACAAGAGTTGCTGTCGTTGTAAATTATCTTTGAGGCAGTGTCTTGTCACCGCTTTGTATCGCCCACACTGATAGGCGACGCACGTTACCAGTTTTTCATTGTGTGTATTATGCACGTTTGCGTGTGAGTTGTGTGTATTGTGTGACAATTATAAGACTGTAAAAATGATAAATGCTCCCAACCAATGTCTCCCAGAACGTGGGATCTCTTTTCCTAGTTCGGAAGAGACGCCCCGCATTCCGCCAAGTCGACTTCAGTTTCTAATTTGCGTTCCGTTTCGAAGTCAGGAAAATTAAGTGCAAGGCCGTCGATATCATTTGGGGTACCTTTGTGTGCCTGAAACTTCATACTGAGAACTGTCTTGAACTCGACAAGAAGCTGTGCCGCGATGTAATGCAAACCGATGCTTTGCTTCTCCGACCGTAACCATAAGTTCAACTGGGCGACCCCAAAACGCCCCATTGATGAGGTAATTGCTGAACCCTAAACACGAACAACCCCCCAAATTTATGTATTCTCCCGGGCAGCAAGGAACCTTAGGGTCGGATTGCTGTGTAGACTGACAGCATGATCGTCGATGTTTGCAACTGTTTTGGCACTGAGTGATTGATACCGACCCTACATATTTCATGATGATAATCTTCCGTGGATCCGCGAATTCCGGGATTTTCGATAAACCCAAAAATTTACTTTCCCCTTAACACTTTTGCCATTATCATCACTGAATTTTGGAAAAGTAAAACGGCAATTATATACAAGTAAAAAATATACCTTTTTTCAAGGAAAAAAAGACAATTTTTATAAACTTAAAGTGGATTATTCCTTAAAAATTTTTTATTTACAGATTTTAAAATTAAAAATGCTAATCTGGGAAACTTATGCGACTCACTGGCCAACCTAACATCACAACACAGTTGTTCGTGCTGAGCGTTTCGT
>NW_027624908.1:0-7639 GCF_034508935.2 Berghia stephanieae
CAAAATTAAAAATTTTCCAGTTTTTATTGATACAAAATTTGCAAATGGTTTGATTTTGGAGTGTTTATGTTTCCAAATTTTAAATTGTTTCTTTATATTTGCACCTTGCCCACCACCACACATGACAAGACTGACTTTGTACAGTATGAATTTGAAAAAATATGACTGATAATGATATGATGTTTCCTCATCTTAACGTGATTTCATTTTAGAGAAAAACATGAAAAGGAACAGAAGATGAAAATCAATTAGATCCCTAAGCGGAAGCGTATCCGTTATGTAAATATTCAGATGTGGTTTTAAATCAATATTCCATTTGTGTTGTTGAATTTGACAGTTAAGTCCTGCAATAAAATAATAAATGATAAAGAAAATAACAAAAGAAAAGAATGACTCAACAATCTCAATGTGTTTTATCCATAATCACTGAGAGTTAGGACTTGTGCCATTTTTGTTTCTTCTAATGTTCAAGTGCCCATTCCTAGAAGATCATCCAGACCTAATCTTTGTTGCTCTAATCATTCTCATCTTATCATACATAGTTGCCTACCTCCTGTTCAAAGCATTTTTATGCATTTGGAATCATTTTAACAGTTCAGGTAACTGACTTACATAAAATAATATAATAATAATAATAATAATAATAATAATAATAATAATAATAATAATAATAATAATAATAATAATAATAATAATAATGATAATAATAATAGTATACAGTTCATTTCGCATTCAACAAGATTAAATACTTTATATTGAACAAGTTGTGAATACTAATGTCCCAAATTTTATTTTATTAATTTGTTTGTTTCATTCCTTGTTGTCAACTAACATTGTTTATTTTAAGTGCACATATTCTATTTTTAACCTTTATTTAAAAACATATGGGTCCAATCAGAGTTAAAACTTTCCACCCTCCCCAATGAAAAAAAATATATATGCAATGCTCATCTTTTTAGCCTTGTTGCACCAATGTCTACCATAGGCAGCACCACCACCCTTTCACATTGCGTCAGCTCCTCTCTCTCCCCCCCCCCCCCCCCCCCAAACCTTTTATGTGGCACCTTTTAGTACAATATTCATTAAAGATCAATTCAAATTTCACACATTTTCTGTTTTAGAAAGAATTGTTTACTATATCTGAAACTAAAAGCTTTATAAATTAATAACCATGTATTGAAGGAGAAAGCACTGGAACATTAAACACATTAAAAAGTTTTTTTCCTGTACGACCTGTAGATTTGAAAATTTGCATGACATATATAGTTTTGAACACCTTATACTGCTTCTATTCAATAATCAATTCAAAGTCTTTTAGGAATACTGAATTTCGTAATATGATATGAATTTGATGCCTTCAGTTGGCATTTAAAAAAAAAATGCAGCGTGATGAAATCTTAAAAAGTATAATCACTAAAGAAGTGCAGCAAGACTCAATGATGTAAAAATGCTATTTGATTCTTCATAAAAGGACATCTTAATACTTGGAGATAACATCTGCTGAAATGCAGATAATGAAAATGAATGAGTTTTGGTCTCAGATCAAAGGCTTTTAAAAAATTGAGATAATTAAGTTGAAGCAGCACAATATTATCTTCTTCCCATGAAGGATTGAAGGAACTTCCCATAATTTACATATGTAATAGTTTTTAAATTTTTGATACTTTAAGTCATTAAAAAAAAAAAGGAAGGAAAAAAAATGATTTCAATTCATGGATTCTGCTTTTGCTATTACTAAAAAGATAAAATTCCCTTTATTTATTCCATTGAGGAAATTTTTCTTTAAGAAGGTTATTTCAAGGGAATCCTTATATTATCCCAAGCATCAGCTGCAGTGCAGCCAACAAGAAGCCAGGGCGAGGTGACTTGCTCAAGGCCACCACATGACATGTGGAACTTGAACCCATTGCCTCCAGGGTATGAAGTGAAGGCCATTCTTCTGTGTCACATTTTCATTGTGATTAGGTATCAAATTAGTAACACAAATTTAAAGTGGAAATATATTCAATGTCTATTCATCTTTGTTTCTTTGACAGATAAAGTTAGTGATAATAAGCAGAACTCTCCATCTTCATCAACATGACGTCCTCATCAGAAGGCACTGCCCGAGAGATCAAAGTCCTGGAGACGGCTGAGGACATCCAGGCCAAAGAGATGAAGTCCTTGGCCGTTATGCAGCCTTCAAGGCTGCTTGCCGTGATAGGAAGAACAATCTGGAAGATTCCCGTCGCTACCAGTACTTTAAGTCGGGATGCAGATGAACTCGAGTCATGGATTCTAGAGAAACTGCAAACTGCTTCAGATGAAAGCTACAGAGACCCCACCAATTGCAAGTGAGTTGAAAGGCATTAATATGAAGAATACTATGATTTAATCATTGATAATAACGTCATCCATCATGGCTCTGATTGTTCAGATGGTAGAACACTCACCATGGATCCAGGGTGCAATCAAGGTTTTGTCTTGCCTTTCTACCTTTGTAGCGATGACTGGGTAGTTAGGTCTGTTAGATCTGGCAGAAATTACTTTCTGATGGACTAGCATCAAATGCAAAAACAGCTACAAAGTCCAAGATACAAGGTCCATTCCAAAATGAGTTTCCTGCATCTGTAAAATCAAAACTATTCAAAGGTGGTGAACTTTCACATAAAGCACCTTTGTTTATTGCTCTATTCGTCATAGACTGATTTCATGCACTGTTGCCTTAAACGTAACCATCTGTCAACTGTAGTGATGTAAGCAAACTTTATCAATGGACCTGATGACTTCTTTGTGGCGAATTTTATGTTTTTCTCAAATCTTTCCCCATAGACGTTTTTCTTCATTTTAAGTAAAGTAAACGAAAGTCATAGATCAATAAATAATCGAATGATTCAGTGCTTCTCATCCATAAAACTCCCAAGAGTGGTTTACGATCCAAAGCATTGTCATGGTGGAATACATGCCAAGGTGTCAACAAACCGGGATGTTTCTTGGGAACAGCAGGTCTCAACTTTTCCAGAAGCACTGTTTTAATTATGCATGGCATCAAAGTAGCCTGAAAGGATTGGTCAATTAAGAATGAAACTGTTGTGTCAAAGGAAATCTTGTACATGACTTTGAGTGAACCTTGTTTTTTTCTGGATGCAGGTCACCATTATCTCCAGACTTGCCACTTATACAGATTGAATCGGTTTACACAGATTTAATGGGGGTCCAAAATTAGCCATATTCTGATTTTTTTCCCCTTTTTGTTTTTTATACCAAAATTTTTGAGTAAATAAGATTTTAAAATATTGTGTTCTTTTCTCAAAATTAATACGACACAAATGGAACTAACATTACATTACATCAATTTAAAAAACATGTTAAAGTGATTTTTCATATAAATAAATTAAAATTCTAACATTTTGGATAGATAAAGATTTTGTTTCATCATATTCTGATTTATCTTCTCTCTCTCCATTTTAAAAGAAACAAAACATCATCTATACTAAATGATTTATAATAAGACCTACCTTAATAAGAAGAATATCAGAATCCAACGGCCTTTGTTTTATTCAGTTAAACTAAATATGAATTGTTTTTTCCCCTAAATACAGGTGTTTGTTCAGTTTCCTGTGACATGCTTGCATCACAACCATCAGACAAATCTAATGAAATACGTAACAAGTCGTTAAGCAATCACATTATAGCATAATGGTTGAAATAAATGTGAAACTTAACACCGTGTTTGACTTTTAATAAAGGTTGAATTGAATATTTGTTTCCCTTTATTGGTTGATCAGTGATTAAATTTTTTTACTTATTACTTGTTGCATGTTTTCTCTTTACAGGCTAAGATCCAAAAACACCCAGGCATTGAAGCAGAAGTGGCAGCCCACGCCAATGCCATTGAGGCCTTGGATGAGATGGGTAAAGAGATGATTACCAGGAACACTTTGCTTCGGAGACCATCCAGGTACGGAATAGTCTAGAAATGTTTAATGAAGAATAATGATTTGTCACATGTTGTGATGACATAAAGATCTGGGCCTTTTTTCTTTCAATGAGGAAGGAGCTTTAGATAAGAAATAAAATAAAATTGAAAAAAGATTGTAGTTTATTGAGGCATCTGTATATAAAAAAAAATTAAGCCTTTGACTTAATACCATAATGTGTAAGGAATTCTCTTTATATGACAGAATGTATAGATATAATTAATCTAGCTTTAGCATAGGAATATGTCAACAACGAACCACCTATGTGGATAAGAAGACGAGTAAGTTGATTGTATATGTTCAACTCTGTAAGGGCAAGCCAACTGAAATCCCGTTTCTCTCTCAAATTATGTTTTTTTCCCCATAATATATTGCAAATCTCCTTTCAGTCAAAGAGAAGCAACGATGATTTGACTAAGGCTTCATTAAAGTCTTAAGTCACATCCCACTTTCTGGTCACTTGATGAAAAGGGAGTATGAGGTCCTAGTCAGAGTAAAATGGAACTTGGGTGACGGGTAATTTAATGTTTTTAAAACTGTTCATTTAACCTCAGGCCAGACTTGATGAGCTCCACCGTCTGTGGGAGAAGCTAACTGTCTAGTCTAAAGATCAAGGGGACCAAACTCCAGCAGGCCTTGAAGCTGGTACAGTTCATGAGGGAGTGCAGGAAGTTATGTTCTGGATCAATGACAAGGTGAGCAAATGATGATATTCAAATTTACTGGTTATTGCTGCCGTCTTAGGGGAAAAGGCTGTATATTTCTTTGTAAACAAGTAGCCACTTACAGCTTTTTCCTTTTTTTCGGCAGATGGATCATTTGACTTTCAATTCGAAGAAGATGTTTTCCGTAAAAATGAATAATCAACACTTGTTGCTTTGACATGCATAGATTTTTTGAAAATTAATTATATCAAAGGGGCAATTTACATGCTAATCTTTTAAATTATGTAGGATGAAAAGGGGAAATGTAGAAGAGAAATTATGTGGAGAAAAATGCTGGAGTCATTGATAGTTACTTAACAAAAAGACAATCTTGATAATGTTTGTACCCTTCATTTATGTACTTAACCATTTTGAATTAATTTTTTTTCTTATAGGATGCTTTTGTAACATCTGAGGAGTTTGGAATTGACTTGGAACATGTTTGAAGTTTTGCAAAAGAAGTTGATGAATTTTCAGAAGGTATCAATCATTCTGTGTATCTATTATCATTTGTTGATGCTGAGCATTTAAGGAAAAGCTCAATACCCACAAACCGTTTTTAAGATATTTACCATTAACTTTATAGATCATTGTGAATGTGTTGTCAATGTATATTTTATTTTATCATTTATTTTAAATTATAAGTTTTCCTTTGTGAAGGATATTGAGGCTTCAGTATAATTGTTTCATTAATTCACTATATTTTTTTACTTAATTTACTGAAAGTTAGAAAAAGAATTACCATTGTACTTTGCTTATCAGTTCTCCTGACTTACTAACCAGACTGTTGATTACAATAGTCCAACGGATGGTAACTGAAAGTCACTGAAAAAAACAAGTTCAAATGAGGCAAAAAAAACAAAAACAAACCAACTACCTTTTGGTCTAATATTATCCTACATTGATAGCTTATTAAGAATCGATTTATATCATTTATTTATACACTGGATTATAGTTTAATGATAAAATGACAAGTCGGACTCAAGCCCTCAGCATATTAGGCTGCTATGATTTACCACAATCTTGGGGTAATCTATTGGCACAATGACTTGCAGCTTTAATATTAGAAATCTTTTTGTTTAAATGTATTAACACTCGAGACATTTTTTCTTCTTCTCAGGTTTTTAGTTATGTAGTGTTCAAAGTACTTAAAAGTTAATATCCACTCACATTTGTAGTCTTGATTAGGAGAAAAGAAATTAAATCTTTATTTAGCCATCTCAGTTTAATCTCTATTCCACATGAAATGACTTTTTAAAAAAATTTATTAATTAGTTGAAATCTAAAGAGAAATTTTTACTGTTGCTTTTTGTGAGTGGTGCCAAAGTCATGTTTTTGATACTCAATGTTCGTTATATAGTAATTAAGAAATGAAAATTATTGGTATGCATGTTTTGTGCTCTTAATTGTGAAATAATGTAATTTTTCAAGAAATGTTCTTCTTAGGATTGCTCAATTTCCTCTTGTTATATCCTGTCATTAGAAATAGAATGATTTCATATTTTAATATTATTATTTTGAAATAGTATGAAAAGTCTAGATTATTTTTTTGGTGTATTGCAGGACCTTCAAAACCATGAAGATAAAGTGGCCGAGGTTAACAGTTTGGCTGACCACTGATTGCTGAGGAGCACCCAGAGCAGGACACTATCAGACAAAAGCAGAGGTTTGTATCATTCTCTATTACTGTTGGACGATTTAGAATTACTTGAAGACCATTTGTTAAAATATTGAATTTGCCACGCAACTTTTTTATGTTTCCTTTCAAAATAATATTTCTTTCAGTTTCTGCATATCTGTCTGGTAAAAAGTTTATTTCATGTATAATTTGAACAATATTGATGATTCAAAGAGAGAGAGCTGGATGAAATTATTTTTATTTCAGTACAATATTTCTACATAATAAGATCTTTTAGATTTTGAATTCAGTGTTGCATTAGAAATATTTGTAGATTGCTTTTTTTGTGTATAACTATTTGAAATAAATAGCAAACTCGTTTGTTTTTTTCCAACCAAAAGCATAATTTTGAAACTTTAATCACAGATCGGTAAAAAACATTTTTCGTTTCTCTTAAATGATATGGTGTTGGCTTTTTTGAATTTTTAATCAGGAGGTGAATGGAGCTTGGCAAAGACTGAAGCAGCTTCTCTACTGAGGCAAGAGAGATTGTTTGGTGTCTCATGAGATTCAGCGATTTAACAGGTCAGTCTTGTAACTGTTTAATTATGCATTTGGTATCACAAACAGGAAATATTAGATAACAATGATAATTGAATTCCCTTTATTCATCCCCAAGGAGTTATTTTTCTTAGGTTCTATTTAAGGGAAGGTTGAAATAACCTAGGCAACAATCACTAAACCGCTCAACCATGTTGCCCACCAGCCCCCTCACCCAACCACCACTTTATGTATTCTCTTTTCATCTTGTCTTTGGTTATATATTTTAACTTTTATTCTTTAAAAAAAAATTCTTTCTGCATTTTTTTTTTCTCTTTTTTTTTTTATATTGGAGATATGGTTCGATGAATATAATAAAATGCAAATTCCATGTCTGTTGTAAGTGGCAACTTAGTTCATAGCTGGTTTAAAAAGAAAATGGATTGTTATGGGTTCCATTAAAGACTAAAGCATCATCAATGAGTAAAGATTTTTTCCTTTTCACACCTCTGAACAGAGATGCTGATGAGACAATCTACCTGGATCCAAGAGAAAGATGCAATTTTGTCCTCAGACGACTAATGTAGAGATCGGCTAGTGTTCAGGCTCTGCAGAGGAAGCATGAGGGGGTGGAGAGAGATCTTGGCGCTCTGGAAGAAAAGGTAGGAATTTCACGGTTGTCCTAAAAAAAAAATTCTGTTCAAGAAATTCTACATTTTCTGGTAACTCTTTCAAGTAACTATCTGAAAACTAACGTCCAGAAATGAAAATTCAACGTTATATTTTACTCCCGTTAAATTTTTTTTACTTTGTTTTTA
>NW_027624909.1:0-7639 GCF_034508935.2 Berghia stephanieae
ATTGAAATAAAATTAAAAAAACCATAAATTTTCCAAAATTTACAAAAAAATTTTTTTTGAAGCCTTTTGTTTAAGGGTGTACTGGAGTTGAACGGGGATTTAAAATTAATAAAAAAAAAGAATATACAGCTCAAAAAAAAAAAACCCCAAAAACGTTTTTTTGGGGGTCAAAACCCTTCTTCCCCCACAACAAAAAAAAAAAAACCCCAAAAAAACCAATTTTCCAGGTTTTTTCTACAGCAGAGAGGACCTATCTTTATCCTGTCTTATCTAAAATTTTAGTAAGTTTTTATGTCTTTAATTTTTTTTTATTTGTTGTTGAAAAGGTTTTGAGCCCGAACGCTCTGTTTGGTATTTTGTTGTTTTTTGAAGTGTTATATTCTTTTTTGTTTATTTTTTTGATTTTAATTTTTTTTTCATGTTCAAAAAAACCCAAATCCCCCGGGGTACAGCAACAAAAACAGAGTCCCTTTCCCCCGAGAAAACCCAGAAATCAGATTATTGTTAACCCCCTTTTTAAATTTTAAAATAAATTCAATTTTAAAATTTTCTCATTCATTTATGTCGTGTCATGTTCTCTTGTTGAAGTTAAAGGTTTTCCCCCCACTTTCCTGCTTTCTACCCCGGGTTCTTTGTTAACTCCTTTTCCCTAGAGATTTTGTCTTTAAAAAGGGGTATATTATTAAAAAGAGCAGTGCTAGATATTTTTTTCAACTACCAATAACAGTAAAAACTAAAACATTTGTTTGTACTACACCTTTAATTTTCTCATAAAAAGTTATAAATAGGCATAGGGTAAAAGTAATCCGGGTAAACAGGGATATAGCGGTGTTAGGTTGAGTGATTTAATTTCTTCCTCACCAATTTCAACCCCCAAACACTTTGTAAAGCCTGCCTGTACTTTTTTTCCCATATCCACTTCCCTGATTGATGTAAAGTTTTACAACCTTTCTCTCCATAAAATTCCCATGGATTTTGAATGAAAAAGATCGAAAAGTTTGTAGAAAGGTGCCAGACTCGAAAAAGCAAGAAAGAAAAAACAAGAAAAAAAAAAACCACCCAAAACCAGTCGACCTCGAATTCATACCACTTGTTTATCTTTTTTTATCTTACACCGGGCCTGCTCCTTATTTTTTTTAATTTATATTTTGAAATTATAGCTCTTATTTTTTTAGGTTTATGTTTACTATTTTGTTTATTTACAAAGTAAAACGAAGCTGCTAGAACTTGGATTTAAAAAATAATTAACAAAAAAAATATAAACCTAAAAATAAAAAAAAAATACCAATCCGGACCATTTGGGGCCCAAAAACCATTTAGCCAACAACAAAAAAAAGAAAACATTAATACCACTTATAATCAAATCAGATTTTTTGTCTTTTTAAATAAAAAAAAATAAAATAAAATTCCCTTTTTCATCCTTAGGAGAAATTTTTGTCTCAAAGGGTCTTTTCCCAAAGGGAAAGACTGGAATAACCCAGGTGTCAGCCGCGGCGCACCGCAAATTGAGCTGGGAGAGGTGACTTACTAAAGGCCGCATGGCTACCCCGGGGGTGATGGAGTCTACCCCTTTTGGGGGTATGAAGCAAAGATCATACTGCTGACCATTTTTATGCTGTCTTGGGAGGAGCGGGCTCAATGCGGTTTTGTTTTGTACCCAAAGGTACGAGTTCGCTATCCCCCCGTTGTGGGCCCTTGGAAAGCCCCTCGCCTAGCTCATTTTGCTGCGCTGCACTGTGGCTATGCCTGGGTTATTTCAGTTTTCCCCCTTAAAAGACCAAAAGAAAAAAATTTCCCCGGGGGATCAAAAAAAAGATTTTTATTTTAACTATTAAAAAATGTCTGAAAAGGGTTTTTTTATGCAAAAAGTTCCCCTGTTTGGTATTTTGTTTTTTTTTCAAGGCGCAATATTTATTTTTTTCATCACTTTCCAGACCCCCACATATTCTGCATGCACACTTTTTACATTTTGGGGAGTTTAATTAAAATTTCCAGAGCCCATGTAAACCATTTCGAATACATTACTTTGTTTTTTGGTAATTATTGAATGTCGTACTTTAACGTAGGAAAAGCCTGGTGATATTCATGAATCAAAACCCATTGAGATCTCAGTTGTTGTTGTTGTTGTTGTTGTTGTTGTTGTTGTTGTTGTTGTTTTTAATTTTATAATTATTATTATTATATTAAATTATTTTTATTATTATTTTATATTATTATTACACTACTATTATCTCATCATCATCACTTCATCATCATCACATCTCATCATCATCATCATATCATCATCATCATCTCATCATCATATCTACACACATCATCTCCCTTCTTCTTCTTCTTCTTCTTCTTTTTCTTTTTCTTCTTCTTCTTTTCTTTTCTCTTCTTCTTCTTCTTCTTCTTCTTTTTCATCTTCGTCTTCTTAATTTTCGTCTCTTCTTCTTCTTTTTCCTTTTTATTTTTACTATTATTACTGTTATCTTTTGCACACTTCAAGCAGCAGCATTTACAAAAATTTAATCAGAGTACTTAAGGTCACACCCTTTTAACCCTTCTGTTTTTTCTGCCTTATTTTTTTTTCAGTCGGGGCTTAAACGGAACCTGTGAGGGTTAAAAAGCCTTTAACCCTTCTGTTTTTTCTCCCTTTTTATTGGTTCATCAATAGCTTAAACGGTAACCATGTGAGGGTTAAAACCCTTTAACCCTTCTTTTTCTTCTGCCTTTATTTGTTTCATCATACTTCAAGGGAAAACCAATTATGGTTACAACTGGGACGGCCTTAACCAGTCAACAACGGTAGGGGAAACAAATATTAAATTTTTTTTTTTTTTTGTTTATTTTTTTGTCTTTTTTAAAATTAAAAAAAAAAACCCTTAAAAAATATCTTTTAAAAAATTAAAAATCGATTTCCTGGGGCATCATGAAAAAGAAAATTTTTTATAGAATTCTTTTTCCCCTTTCAACCCTGGTTGATATTTATATTTTGCATCATTGTTTTTAAAAAAAAAAAAAAATAGCTTTTTTTTTGATTTGTTTTTTTTGTTTGATTTTTTTTCTCCATAAAATGATTTATAGATCTGACAATTGTAACCTTTTTTTTTTGTTTTTTTCAATTCCCAAAGACTGAAGCTTTACCCGAAGTTCCCATCTCAAATATGAAAAGCCTTTGTGGCTATGTGGTTTGTGGATACACTCCTTTTTTTTTTTTTTTTTTTTTTTTTTTTTTTTTTTTGGACGGGAAGGGCCTGGGTCGAGCCTCGTTCGGTGCTAGTTGAGTCCTTTCAAAGGCCCTTTTCTAATTTCCTCACCGTACTCAGGGGTAAAATGGTTTAACACGTTGTCCGTCCGAAAAAAAAGTAACTTGCCTAAAAGGGGATCATGTCCCCTCCACAGTTTTAATGTTTTTTGGGCCATTCAAAAAAGCTTTGAGCACGTTTATGGATATTGCCTATAGAAAAGTCATTTTTAAATCAATCCCATTCATTATTCCCTACTGGATGGGGCTTCAGTTGCTTGCGGGATGCAGCCTTCAAATACGGGGCCACAATCTGATCAGTGGCTTTCTCACATAGCCGCAGATGTGTCTAGTACTCAAATTATTAGCTTGGAAAATTTTCCCTTTGTATAGAAAATATAATCTAACGAACAATCTTTTTTGCCAAAAATAAAAAGAATTCATTATTAACATTGTAATATTTGTCATGCTTTAAAATTTTTCTTGTTTCCTGTTTTATCATGTTTTTTTCCTATTTCATCTGCTTGTTTCCTATTTCATCATGCTTTTTTCCCATTTCATCATGTCTTTTTTCCCATTTCATAATGTCTTTTTCCTATTTATCATGCCCTTTTTTCCTATTTTTTCATGTCTTTTTTCCCATTTTTTCCCTGTCTTTTTTCCTATTTTTCATGTCTTTTTTTCCATTTCAATATCTGTAATAAACAAAGCGATAAAGTGTTTTTTTTACTTTGCATTTTTCCACAGGTCAAGTGGTGTTGAAAAGGGGCCGGGGATGCTGCGAATGGGATAAAAAAATATTAGAATTTTTTGTTGTGCTTTTTTTGTTTTTTTTTTTGTTTTTGGTTTATTTTAAAATTTTTTTAAAAGGATAAATGTGTCAGTTTTTATTAAATTTATTTAAAAAAACATCGAAACTCTGCCCCTCATTAGGGCCCCGATTACATAAATTCCTTATTTTTTTTATAAGGGAATTGATAACACAATTTATTTTTTATTGATTTTCAGGGGAGTAAAAGGATAATCGACCTCCGCCGGCAGAACAACAAAAAAATATCCTTTCTTGGGTTTGTTTGTTGTTTTGTTTTTGAAATTTTATAAGGGGTTGGGGTAACTGCTTACCTTGTCAACCAGAAGCCAAACACAAGAGTACCTGGTGGGGTTCCGACCCCCCAAGTGGGCACGAAAAATTTAATTTTTCTTCTATACCCCTAACTGTTTTCCAACATGCTTTTTGTTTTGTCTTGGAAAATTTAGATTACTTGGTTTTTTCCCGGTCCTGGCAGGATACCCCCGGTGAAAGGGAAACAGTCAATGTAATTTTATTTTTTTGGGGATTAAATTTTTTTCCTTGTACATCATCTCTCTGTTAGCACGTATTAGTTTGTAAACATTTAGTGTGTTCCCTTAGGGGGGGACCTGTGTTTGTTTTGGATGAATTTTTAGGTGATCTCAAACAAAAGTATTTTGAATTGCTCTGGAATCTTCACTTTTTCTATTTGGGGCCCAAAATTCCCATTTGTCTTACCCTTTTGGGGTGCTTTAATTGAATTTCTAGAATTTTTTACTATTCCATTTTCTTCCTTTTACGGTGCTGAAGACCTTTGTTTGAAAACCCGAAAAACCCCTTTAAAAAATAAAGAAACAAAAAAACATTATAGACAGTTTCCCCTTTAAGATTGTTTTTTTTCTCGAACAAGGGGGTTTTCCCCAACTCATCAATGAGTTTTTTCCTATTAGTCTTTGTAAACTGTTTTCTTGAACTACGGGTTTTTATATAACTTTTTTGCGTCCTAGATTTTGAGGAATCAGGGTCTGAGCTTCAAAACCCCGTTTAAGGAGCTGTAGGATAATTATATTTTTTCAATACGAGAGAAGGGAGAAGAGAAGAGAAGAAGAGAGAGAGGAGAGAGAGAGGGGAGAGAGAGAGAGAGAGAGGGGAGGGAGAGAGGGAGGGAGAAGGGAGGGAGAGAGAGAAGGGGAGAGAAGAGAAGAGAGGAGAAAAGAGAGGAGAGAGAAGAGAGAGATTTTTATCCAATTGTTAATAGGTATAATTATTTTGTGTTTGACACTTGTTTTTGGGGACAGAAATTTTCAGGGTTGGAGACCCCTTAGGTGCACTTTAAGCCCCGGGAAAAGGGCTCTTTACCACATTCTTTTTACCGCCCCCGGTGAAAAATAAGTCCCTGCTGACCGTTAGCAGCATTGTTTTGTCAGGAAAATTTGTAATATTGCAAAACATTCAGGATCGTTCCTTTTGGCTAGGGACCCCATGAAAGCCACTAAAACACGGGAAGTTTTTATTGGATTTGTTTATTTAAATGGGCTTGTGGTCTTGGGGATAACACTCGCTTTCGGATGGGAAAGGGTCCTGGGTTTGAGCCCACTTGGGCATATTTTAAGCCTTGGAAAGGGGTCTTTTACTACATTCTCCATACCCCTCGTTTAAATGTAACGTGTTACTTTTGGCAGGGACCCTTTGTAAATCGCTTTTAGAGTTTTTGGATTTGCGCTGTAAAAAGCTCAAAGGTTTTAAAAAAAAAAAAAAATTTTTTTCCCTAAATACTTAAGTTAATTTTTCCTGACTTTAAACTTGCTTCCAGCACCCAAGATGGGACAACCTAGGACAAAGGCAGAAAAAGACGTTGCCAACCTCGGGCATGGGTAAAAGGGTAGGGACTTTTTGCGTCTTAAAACCCAAAAGAGTTATGGGCTTGCTTTTAACCCTTCGCTTGACAAACTCCCATTGCGGCCGCTGAATTCCAAAACCCCACAGCCAAAACGCCCGATTGCAAACGCAACCCCAACCCTGATTTCCCCCCATCTAGTTCTTTTGTTTTTGAAGCTTTTTTTGGTTGAGAAATCGTTCCTATATTAAAAAAAACGAATTCGAAAATACAAGAAGAAAATAAATTTAAATTTTTAAAAATTTTATGTTTCCCATTTTGAAAATTATTTGCGGGGTTACGATTTTTTTTGGGGAATTTGGCCAAAAAAAACCGGGGAAAAATTTTCCAAAATTCTTTGGTTTTTGATACCAGCAAGTGTGCTCCTTTGAAAAGGCACTTGCTTTGCAAACCCAAAATTTTAAATCTTTTTGGGTTTCAATGACAACTCAAACTTAAAGATGTTGAAAACTACACTATATTTTATTTTACCTTTATTTTTTTTTTTTTATCACAAAAATGGCCAAAAAAATATATTTTCTTTTGGAATCAAAATTCGAAAAATTGTTCACTACTAACACAATTTAAATTAAAAAATTTCCCAAAATAGAGATGGCCACTGTTTTTTTTGTGTGACCATGGTAAATTTTCCGCAGATTTTCCCCTGTCCTTGGCTGGGGGGATAAACTTCCGCGTTGGGTTACATTGTTGTAAAGGACAATTACATTGTTGTAAAGGGAAAATTTTTTTGGTTGGTTTGAGAGTTTTTCCATTACACAAGATCCCAACATTTTGGGTTTATCAGACCTCATAGAAGACACATTGGAAGATGGTAGGGGCAGTCACATACTGAAAAATCTTAAAGAAGTAGGGTTAGACTTCTGGAAACATCGGGGGTTTGAAGCTAAAGTTTTATCTCAGTTTTTTTGTCGGGAGTGAAAATTTAAAAATTTAGTTTTAAAGCATGGGGTGATAAAAAAAAAAACTTTATCACAAAATATTCCCCGGCTTTGGTCATCAGCGACACGCTCTATTTTTAACCCAAAAGCGAGTTAAAATCTTTTTCAATAATATGGCCCCAAACCGGAATACCCTACTGCAAAATCTCAAACTTTAAAACTGCTTTTAAAAAACCCCTTTTTCACAAATCATTTTTCCCCCATCATCTGTAATTTTGTATACTATTTTTTAACAATATGTATTTTGTTTCCGATTCCATGTTTTTTAAATTTTTACTACATGGTTGTAACGAAAACATCGGTGTAAATCGCTTTGAGATGTTTGGGGCATGGAAAGTCTCAAAAAGTGTCATTTTTTATTTTATTATTTTTATTTTTATTATTATTATTATTATTATTTTTATTATTATTTTTATTTTAAATTTTTATTATTATTTTTATTATTATTATTATTATTATTATTATTACTATTTTATTATTAATTTTTTCATCTCATCTCATCACACATCACATCCATCATCATTTTATTATTATTATTATTTTTATTATTATTAAAATTATATTATTATTATTTTTATTACAATTTTTTTATTATCATTATTTCTATTATTTTTTTTTTTTTTTTCAGGGGATGACGGGGGGGTAGCGACCCGCTTTGACAGATCACTGAAATATGAAATGACAAAACTGAAGATTACAACAATTTATAAAGCCACCATGCCCCGAGGCAAACTTTCCCTTCTATTCTTCCATTCCTGTATTGAATCGAATCATTTCCCCGGCCT
>NW_027624910.1:0-2500 GCF_034508935.2 Berghia stephanieae
GGAGGAGAGAGGGAAAGGGGGAAAAGAGGAGAGAGAGAAAGGAAAAAGAGAAAAAAGAAGAAAAAAAAAAAAGGCACAAGGGGACCCACAAAAATTGGGGGGGGGGCCCAAAAAAAGAAGGGAAAAATTTTTTAAAAAAAAAAAAAAAAAGTAAAAGTTTAAGGGGGAGAAAAAGGAGGTTTAAAAAAAAATTGGAAGAAATTTAACTTTTTCCCTTTTTTTTGCCTTTTTTTTTCAAAAGACAAGGGGGTTTTTAATAAAATCGTTAAATTTTTAAAAATGTTTTTTAAAAACCTTTTAAAAGAACAAGTGGGGTTAAAAACCCCGCCAAATTAAATTTCTTTTCTAAAATTTTTTTCAAAAAGGGTTTTTTTAGAAACCCAAGAAATATTTTCCTTTTTATGAACCTGGAGGGGGGTTAATTGGGCAAATGCCTTTCCCAACCTTTCAATATGTTTATGTCAATTTCCCATTTTTTATGGCATGGATAAAAAAAAAAACAATGCTCCTCCTTTGTTGCTAATATGGGCATACCATTCAGGTTTTCACCCCCCCACCCCGGGGGGGGGGGGGGGGGGGGGGGGGGGGGGGGGGGGGGGGGGGGGGGGGGGGGGGGGGGGGGGGGGGGGGGGGGGGGGGGGGGGGGGGGGGGAGGGGGGGGGGGGAGGGGGGGGGGGGGGGGGGGGGGGGGGGGGGGGGACTAATATGACAGCCGTGTTGTTTCGTGATTGCGCAAAGAGGCACAAATGAGGAGATTGGGGGAGGGGGGGGGGGGTTGAGAGACTCTCTGTCTATCTTAGCCTTTGTCGTAGAGATCCAGATTGATCATTTATTTGTATCTGGACAAGCTCAGGGACGGAGTTTATCTTAAACGTTTTTAATTACGAATGATATGGAGCAGAAAAATCGGGAAAGCCTCAGAGCTTATTTTAAGCGAGAGTTTTATTTACAGGACTGCAGGGTAATTATTTGAGAGTTGCTTTCGACAGCTGTGCCGTTTCAAGTTTGTGTATCTGAGTTTAGAAGGGTTTGTTTTATGGTTACAAGGAGAGGAGAGAGAGAGAGAGAGGGGGGGGGGGGAGGGGAAAAAAAGAAGGGAAGAGGGGGGAAGAAATAAAGAGGGAGAGAGAGAAAGGAGAGGGGAGGAGAAGAGGGAGAAACGGGGGAAAAAAGAGAGAGACAAGAGGGGGAGACAGAGAAAAAAAAAGAAAGAGGGAGAGGGGGAAGGAGAGGAGGAGACAGAGGGAGTGGGAAGGTGGGAGAAATAGAGAGAGAAAAAAGGAGAGAAGGGGGGAGGGAGGTAGAGAGATGGAAGGAGAGGAGAGAGAGAGAGAGAGAGAGAGAGAAGGAGAGAGGAGGAATAGAAAAGACAAAAAACGTTGTTGCACCTGATAGGGCGTTTGAATCTCCTGACATATTTTAAATTGGGCTCTCTTCTTTGTGTCCTTAAGTAAGACAGATAACTCTATTCAACTCCAACTCCAGTAAATAATTTTAAATACTGTGCATAAATCGCATTACACGGGGGAGAACAAGCCGTAGCTTCAACGACACTTGGCGTATAGAGCAAATTATAACTTCTGCTTGGTGTCATGCTATTGAATTTATTCGACAACGACAAGGGTGTTACTGATATGAAACTCGTGTAAGGTGAGAAAGTGTTAGTTAAGCCTTTCCATAGATCAACGTGACGTATTGATAAAACCCCGGCCATTTATTGCTACTTTCTCAAACTGCTCATACTCAAATTAATAGGGTTTAGTTTTTGATACACATGACCTATCTACCGACTTTGTGGGTGAGACCATGGGAGGGAGTGGGAGGGATGATGGACAAATGCCTTTGCCTATACTCTACAATGATTGCTTAGCTATGGCCTCAATACCTATTTTCTCTATGTGCTAGTGCTATAAAAAAAGAAAAACTAACGTGCTCACGTGCGCGTGTGAGTGTTTGCGTCATAAATTTTGTGACATACTCGTAATTCAGTAATCTTTTACCCACTACCACTCGACAATAAAACCGGTTTGTTTCGTGATTGCCAAAGAACACTGAGCCGCGCTCGGCGCATAGTTGAGTCCTTGAAAAGACTCTTTATTCACATTCTCTCAACGCAATCATGTGTAAAATGAGTACCTGGCCGTTACAGCGCTGAATCTTTGAAAAAAAAAATGGTAATATCGCCTGAAAGGAGTCTTGTCACATAATAATTGTTGCTGTTGGACACGGACCCCATGTAAAGCGCGTTTATTGGATATTGCCCTGTATAAAAAGCTCAATTTTTTGTTTTGCTATAAAATGATGTACCAAGTATATAATTGACACAAGGGATAGGCATCATCATCATCGTAATCGTTACCATCATCATCATCATCATCATCATCATCACATCATCATCATAATCATCATTATCACCATCATCATCATCATCATCAACATCATCACCATCATCATAATCATCATTATCACCATCATCATCATCATCACCATCATCATCATC
>NW_027624911.1:0-15000 GCF_034508935.2 Berghia stephanieae
AAAATAAATAGGAGTTGCTATTTTGGCATTTTTCTCTCAACAGGCTATATGACTAATTTAAGCAAAGCTTGCTTTTGCCCTAGGGAAGATCAAATGTCGCCGGGACTGAATAGACCGTGAGAATGCGATCCTCTGGTGTAATTTCCCCTCGGAGTAAAGAATTGAATAAAAACATTCTAAAAATTCATTACATACTTTATCGAACAAAGCAAGTCTGTTACTATCATGCTTGCGGTTTAACATGTGTTAGAACCTCCAATGTTCACAGAATTTTGTACACACCAATTTGTCTATGAAAGAGGACATTTTTGGCATATCATATTACAGTTGCGTATTATGAACTAGTTTTATTCTATCATGCCACTGCTAATAACAAAGAGGCCTACTCCTTTACACCTGATTTGGTGAAGTAATGATTTTGCTTAACTGGTCAATTACTACGTTTAATGCCGCTTGTTTTTGTCATAAGAGGGGACACGACTATCAACTCAAAGGGACGACAACCATCAATCTCTTTGTGTCAATGTCGTTGTAGGCATTTCTGGGATAAGGGTTGATAATCTATGAAGTATTATGCAATGTCAACAAGATTTACAAAAGTTATTTAAGAGAATGTGCCCCTTTTTATCATGGAATACTTACATCAGTATAAACAAGACGTAAACGGGAAGGAAACATAAAGCAAATACAGCAACCACCATTATAAGCATCTTGGCCTTCTTCCTCCGCAGTAAAAGCTGTGCCCTGGGAACATTCGCACTTGCCTCTGTAAAAATGAAATGCAAATGTGTATGTAATTAAAACAAGTATCTACTTCTAAGATATTGCTTTCAAACTCTCAAAGTCTGTTTTCAAGTAATCTTTCAAATAATCTTTAACAGGTCTCTAACGATGTATTTTGTATTGACATAAAGTGTAAACCTCAAAAGACAAGGGCAAAAGGAACAATACTAACCTGCACTGCCAAAAACACGTTGTTTTTTACATTATTGAGATAAATTTTACTTGAAATATCGATATCGTATGTGTAGATACACATTTATTAATTGGCCCTCAATACTGCAAAAAGTTCTTAAACCCTGTACCTCATACAGTAATACGAAAAAAAACACTTTAAAAAAAATTGGTCGTCAAAATATCGATTGGTTCAAATGATTCTCTTCTTGTCAAAAACGTTCAACCCTGAGACTTAAAGGAAGTCTCAGCTATG
This sequence comes from Berghia stephanieae, assembly GCF_034508935.2. Lineage (NCBI taxonomy): Eukaryota > Metazoa > Mollusca > Gastropoda > Nudibranchia > Aeolidiidae > Berghia > Berghia stephanieae. The sequence continues at coordinate 1,211 of NW_027624911.1, forward strand.
ATAGATTTTAACAGTAAGATGATCATTTTAGTCGATCGATATTTGAATGATGAGTTGTCTGGCCAATATATATATAACTTAATCCTCGTCATGAGTAAATTCATGATATTGATATGTGATCAATTTTACCTAGGTAGGCGAGTAGTGTTGCAATTGCAAATAGGAGTTGGGAACTATTTAAAAAAAACTGAAATAGAAATGAAAAGATACTTTTTAAAAATACAAAAGAAGACGTTTGTGAAGTTTCAAAACTCACATTAAGTACAAACAACAACAAATGTTTTCTACCAAAGACAACTAAATTGAGAGGAATAAAAAGAATCAAAGCTCATAATCGTTATATAATTTGGAAAAATTAGGTTGTATGAAAAACGATTTTTTAATTAACGCATGCCTCAACAGAGTCGATTATCTCTAAAACAAAGAGGTCGGCAAATATAATCTTTTGTTTATTGGACTTCGATGGCCATCATCTATTTTATAGCCTTAATTTACCCTACATCTTTTACGAACGAACAATCTTTTTTTTTTTTCCAAAATAAACTGGTACGCAAATTCACACACTTTATCTCACGCCCAATATAATTAAACCACAAGAAAAAACATTCATGTCAAGTACCTAGGTTTTGCATCGAATGAAATTGAGCACATTTTTAACCCAGTTAGGTCAAACACTCTGGGGCACCAGCAAATTTCCAACTATATTTAGAAAGCAAAATCAGTTAGCCAGATATCTTATATCAATCATCTGAAAGTTTGTAAGATTAATGTCAACGGTCGTGATTAAACCTTTATTTGGGTTTTAGTCCTTGGCTAAGACAGTTAACAGGTAACATTTTTACGAGGGTGAGTCAAAAGGTAATGAAACTAATGAAAAAAACTTTTTTTTAAATGTCCACAATGGGATTGAACCCAGTACTTTCAAAGTTAGAGTCTGACAGCTTATCAACTGCGCTACAGAGCCAGCTGACTGCTCATAACTTTTAATAAGGTCTTTCTAAAATCTTATTTTACCTTCAATGCAACTTCGATTTTCTGGTTTTAAATTTCGATTTTTTAGATTATTATTATTATTAATTAATTTATTACCAAAGAAGTTAAACCTGAGTATTATCCACCCCAAACCATCACAGTGAAAGCATCAAATGGGCAATAATAATATTTGTCATAAATAGATGAAAACTGTTAAAAACTTATTGTAGATCTGAAATCCGTAAAGTAATTAAGTGAATACATTATTTCGAATGCAACGATTTGCGTAAAAACGCCAAACTGACAACTTTTTACAGTGTCGAAATTGATTGTTTTTGAGAGTGTTAGTGTCATCGGTAACATATTTTATGATATCTGTTTGACTTTCAAACTGACTTTAAATTATAAAAGGAAATCACAGATGACTTCCTGTTGCTGTCACTAATGATTTATATTTATACCGACATACCTTATTTATTATTTTTTGTATTTATTTTCAATCCCATTGTATTTATTTTCCAACAACAGTCTACACGTTTTTATATTTCACTTTCTAAACTGCATTACACAGTTCCTCCCCGCCTCCCCTCTTTTCAATTAATTAATTGCGCACCTTTTAGAAATATCTTGTATTCTATTTTAATTCGTGCTTCCTTACAAAGGAGCATACTATTTCCTGCCAACTAATGTTTTGTTTATTCATCTTAACTACGCCACTACCACATTATCTCATTCATCTGTGGTGTTTCATTCATCCTGTTTTGTTGTTATTAAATTGAAGCTTACATTCAATTTCACATTATTATTTATTTATTCGAGGTTTGAGCAGCAACATTTACAGTGAATACATTATTTCGAATGCAACGATTTGCGTAAAAACGCCAAACTGACAACTTTTTACATTGGTTGATTTTGAGAGTGTTCGTGTCGTCGGTACGTATTTTATGATATCTGTTTGACTCAAAGAACTTTCAAACTGACTTTAAATTATAAAAGGAAATCAAGTTATCTGTTTATCTATCTGTAAAAAATACATTTCTAATTTTCAAATCTTTCAGTAGAGTTGTGCGCCGTATAATTTTTTTATTGACTCAAATAAGCACAATGTTCTCCACAAAGCTATATTTTTTAAAGTAAGGATACGCCAATGCCACCTGTGCTGATCTTTCCTTGGATACGATCTAAATTGGTACCATTGTCATTGCCTTTCAAACTGGGTCGTCTCCAGACTGTGAGAGCCATGTCTCTACTATAAACAGTATGTCAAAGTTCTTTTCAGTTAATAAATCATTTAGTTCTTCCGTTTTATTACGACAGGACGGTACATTTAAAAGACCAATAACAATGTTATTTATTGTCGGTCGTGATACTTTTTAGGATCGGCACAGTTACAAGTGTTGGTGGTGGACGGGGTTTGTGTGGGAGCGGGATGGACGAAGAGTTGTCACCATTGGAATGTTGTGTTGTTTCCGTTTGCCTCTCCGAGGCCTGTTCTTATAAATATTGTAATAAACTGGTCAGTTGAGTTAAAAATCACAGCTGGAATGTGACGTTGTTTACGCTTACCGCCTTGGGGCCTGTTGTAAATATAACATTTTGTATAAAAGTGTTCACAATTTTTAACATACGGTGGTGGTAAACCACGGCTAAAAATAAGGTGAACAATGTTTGTAAGAGAGCGGCGGTATGTAAGTTCAATTGAGACAAACATGGAGTCACATTAAAAAGAAATAAACTAAATATAAGATTTCTCACATATCTTTTTGACTCACCCTCATATATGGTAAAGGAGTAGATATCTTAAAAGCTAGTAATTGTACGTAAAGACACAAATGAGGAATAAAACGTTTTAAATGAAAATTTGATGAGTAGAGATACATACGTTTTAGGCACGACAATTACTCAAGACAAAAATAAGACAATAATATAATTGGTTAGATGAGCGGAAGAAGAAGAAGAAGAAGAAGAAGAAGAAGAAGAAGAAGAAGAAGAAGAAGAAGAAGAAGAAGAAGAAGAAGAAGAAGAAGAAATATAAAGTAAAATAAAGGGAGTAAAATTACTCTTATAAAAGATACAAAACAAAGTAAACGACGTTTCGGCCTTTGGCCTTTTTCTTCCAATGAGCGGAAGAAGAAGAAGGGGACGAAGAAGAAGAAGAAGAAGAAGAAGAAGAAGAAGAAGAAGAAGAAGAAGAAGAAGAAGAAGAAGAAGAAGAAGAAGAAGAAGCGGCAATACTGTATTGTCGCCTAACAGGCGTCATGTCTCGTCCTACATGTTATGTATTGCGTTGACAAAGGATCCCTTGTAAAGCGCTTTGAGCACCTTTAGTGTGTATGCAGTCACCAATTCCATTGAGATTTGTCTGTTTTCAGTTTCGTGGGCATAGATTTAAAGATTTGAAGTAGCACACATTATAATAATGGGCTATTTTCAGTCACTTAAATAAAGGGGAACATATATTATAATATACAGAGTTGTACTATTCATTCACTTTCCATTTTGACTCAGAACAAATTCAACACAGTCATATAGAAATATATCCTTAAAAATGCGTTCATAACAACAACAACGAAAAGGAGCAACAACAACAAAAAACCATTAAAAAAGCGATATGGACTCGAATTCGGGGGGTTAATATTATGAAAATTATAGCCAAATAAAGTATTGTAATAAGCAGGACCGATGCGGACGAAATGTGAATCCCGTTAACTCATTTCGTCGACGTCCACTTCAGATTGAAGTAAACCTTTCTTATTCTCATGCGTTGACTAAAGAAAAGTAGACTTTTGCAATGATAAGTGAAAATTCAAACAATATCATAAAACTGATTAATTGTTTAATAGGGCATCTTCAAGTTATAAATTGTATAAATAAGCAAGCTTTCGAAAAAAACTCGTTGTTTTTTTTTTTTTTTTTTTGCCACACGAGCAAACAGTTATTTGTGAGTTAGTTATTGTTTATTTATAATGACTAGTGTTCTTAATATTTAACAAGCATATTGTAAAAAAATAAAATAAAAATTCTATTCCCGTGGGTTTTGGAAATGACTTGATACAGTTAAATACATTTATTTTCTAATAATTGTAAAAACATACATTGCTTGAATAAAGGCATGAGAAAAGAAAAGTTTACCACAGTACGAGGTGGACGTTTTCGGGTTGTCATCTTTATCAATAATGTGGACGATCAATGAATTTGAAATCAAATCTCACAAGAAATATCAGATTTTTTGTCAAGGTCATGGTTCCTCCACATTCTTGTTGATAAGGCGACGCCGGATTAAACAGAGCTAACTTTTATCCTTCAATGCCGTTTTAAAAAACACACCGAAACTTTCTAGAGCTTCGGCCAGCAACACCAGTATCTATATTTTGGGTATTTAACAGAGTATTCAGTTCTCAAACACGAGACAGCATAATCTATAGCGCTCACAATATACGATTGATAATAACTGACGGATTCTGACAAAAATTCCGAATATTTTCTATTTGACTAAGACAAACCGACATTAAAACAAACACATATTTGTTACAATGGTCGACAACAAAATAGTCTCAAAATCTCGATATTAGAATTCCGTGATTTAAGAAATGTAGGCAAATTGGGAGTGATATTAATATGAGTACGCCATCTGAGGGACTGTCAGTAATAACGGTGTACTCTGAATACACAGATCACACAAACCAATTGTAAAATATTTGGCCAGAACAGCTGTCCTTGAACTACTCGTCGATTGAAATTACCACTATCTTGTGAAAAAACTTTCAAACCTGGGATTTACTTCCTTCAAGTCTCAGGTTTGAGAGTGTTTAACAAAATGAGGGTTATTATAATCGATCAATTTTTGAGAAATGACTTTTCTGGCCAAGATCTTACTAAATGTGTTCTTTTAGGGTGTGGCAGAATGGATAGGAGTGTCATATAAAACATGAGATTGATTGGCAGTATTAGTAGTGAATTAGTGATGCCCTATCAGGATAAATTGCCCTTGTCATGTCATGATTCAACTTAGGAAGTCGTAAAGCTTCTTGGATGAAAATTGGATCTCTGGGGTCAGTGAACTAAGTTGTGAAAAGACGTACTTTGCTATAATATATTATGACAAGAACTTATCTTTATAAAGGAAGAAGAGAGAACAGAGATGTTGTGTTTTAACAAGAAATTATACAGTTGACAAAATCAACATGATATACAAATCATTTGTACATTGTAACATTGCCAATTCTAGACACATATCTTCGAATATAAATGTTTATTTAAACCACAGTATTCAATTCCATCATATATTCCAGCCCTGACATCGATTATTACCCCTTGTTGTCTTGCAATGAATGGTATCTAGACAAAGCCGATAGTACGAGTACTTTGCATTCAATAGCTTGATTAGAATCTTTTAAAAAATGTTATCAGACAATTCAGCCACTGACATCAAGAGAAATTCCGGTCTCAATGAGCTTTTAAAATCTTATTTTGGTCTTATACTTTTATTTGAAAGTTCTTTTCACGTCAAAGAGGCAAATTCCTGCAACTTTCTTGAAGATTCACTAAAGCATATTATATCATAGTTTTGGTCGACAGTATCATCTTTGAGAGTCACATGGCTCATTATGTGGGAGTTTCTGAAGCTTTAAACAAATATATACATTGCTCACTCACTACCCATTGAATAGAAAGGTAATCTATCGCAATGTTCTTTTTCACTAAATGTTACAGAATCAAATACCCAGTCACAACTAGATGGTCAGAGAGGTTAGAAAACAACCACTGCCAGAATAAGAGACAATTTTTAAAAATCATGGTAAAATAATTCTTTTGAAATGTATAGCACTGACATCAGGCCAATTACAGCACTCAGCATGATATGGGACCAGCGACATCTATAGTAGGACGAGTCACCCATGTAATTTTTCGGTTTACGGGGCTGGTCTACAGGCCGGATAACCATCGGGACAAGTGTAAGACAGTGCAATATGTATATATGATTGAATCTATCGATCTATCTATCTATCTCTCTATCTATCTATCTATCTATCTATCTATCTATCTATCTATCCATCTATCTATCTATCTATCTATCTATCTATCTATCTATCTATCTTTCTATCTATCTATCTATCTATCTATCTATCTATCTATCTATCTATATGTCTATCTATCTACCCTTCTATCAATTTGTCTATCTATCTATCTATTTATTTATCTCTCTCTATTTCTTTATTGTTATTTTGTCTTTTTTCTTTATCTTCAACTCCCACTTTTCTATCCATCTATACATCCATCCATCTTCTCCTCCACCTTCTTCTTAACCTACCACCCCGCCTCTTCCTCCTTATTCTTCTTTTCATCCATATTTACATGTTATAGATTCCCGGAATTGATAAACTAGAGGGAGAGAGAGAGAGAGAGAGAGAGAGAGAGAGAGAGAGAGAGAGGGAGAGAGAGAGGAACAGAGAGAGAAAAGGAAACACTCATACACAACTTAGATAGCTAGAAAGATAGATAGATAGATACGTAGATATATATGTATATATATATATATAATATATATATATATATATATATATATATATATATATATTAGTGCCTAAAAAAAGAATAAATTTGTTTGAGCAAGGGCAATGGACATGGACACTGTGCATTTTGGGAGTCGCCAATTGCTACATTTAGATAAAGTCGCAGGCCCCATGATACAACTAGAAGTGAAAATTATCAGCACTAGTTTATTAATGGAAGGGATAATGAATTGGAATAAATCGACCACCCCATGTGTAGAATACCATTTAGAATTGTTTGTAAACATTGATTTCTATATCTTTTTGGTGTATAATAGTTCGTTGCCACCAAGAGATAATAGTGATAAATGTTAAGTCAAATTGTCTTACCGTCATTATCGGCATCGGGCAATCCCGACCTCCATAGACATAGTGCAATCTTGACATAGGTGAAGGTCATTATAGTCAGGGGTACCAAATAGAATGCCGTGAAACTTATCCATAAATTTATTGATTCAGCTTCTTCAGACCAGGATGGCACACATACAAACTGGCTGTCGTTGATCTGTTTAAGATCCACAAATATTGCTTGATGAATGTTACAGACGAGAGATATGATCCATATAATGACGATGGTACGTAGCGCGATCATCGTCGTAGGACGGAAGAACAATGGTCGGCATATCGCCATCCATCGCTCCATGGATATAGAAGTCAGGGTCATCACTGAGACAAATACGGATAATTTCTGAAAATAATGAAAAACAAAAATAGAAGAAATGAAGCTGTATTAACTATGGGTGATTAAACTACAATAAGATTTTGCTCTTTTGATCAAACGGGCTCATTTGACAGCCTGACTTGAAAATGCGCAAAAGCACACTGTGTCCTTTAAATGAGCTTGGAGTTCCAAGCCAACAGCAACATTGAACATGTAAGACGAGACATGACATCTATAAGGTGCTATTAGAATTTATTCGACAATGTTGTTAGCAGGTATTCATTTTACACCTTATTGATGTGAGGATGAAGAGACATTACCTTTAACTCAACTTTGCGCCGCTCTCAGTGGGACTCTAACCAAAGACTTACAAACTCGAAAGCTATAACATGACTACAAAATCATCATTCATCGTGACGTTGCCGGTCAGCTGTCTCCATGTGTCACGATCCTCTGCGGTGCGCATGAAGTCTGCGTTGTTTTTAAAATCACTTTTGGCCATTCTTTGGTTATTTCAATATGCCATTCTCTGTTTTCCTCTAGCTCCCTTTCCTTCGATCATCACATATGTTACCAACTTTTCTATTCCGTCTCTTCTCCACTAATACATTCTTTGTCAAGCGGCCACGTTTCACAACCGTATAAAAGGTACTTATAACATATGGTTTCATTACTTTCATTCTGGTCTTCAACTTCAAAAGTCTATAAAATACAGATGCATTAAAAAAAACTGTTGTGTGTAATTATATTTCTAATTCTTGCACATAACATTTCATTGCTGAAAAGATTACAACAATCAATTTCCATGTGTTTAATCTAGCTATAATGGGAAATAGCTGCAAATCAAATTCAGTTTACGGCCATGTTAAAATCAAAGGATCAATTCGAAAAAAAGTTACTAGTTATTATTGATAGAGTCCATTTTTGGCTTTATGGATCCGGATCTTTTCCCAATTTCTATTTCGTCAGAATAGTAATATTCGTTTGGTTAATTCTCATCGAGCCATGGGACGCATGAGGCATCTACCAAGGACTTCTGTCTCAGTCTGCCGCTGCATGGACACCGATGATAATCCAGTTTAGGCTTGCCTCTTTAAATTAAGTTGTTTATCAGTGGACTCTACTCCATATTTCGTTGGGCTTGCCTCTTCATCTTTTGCCATCAGACATCCAGCAAATAAAGATATTTCATTGGGGCTAACCAGATCTCATAAAGGGGGACATAAGTCGAAATGACAAGAAATGTGAAATATTAACCTTTTTCAGTTTAGGCAATAAAACACAATTATTGTAATTCTATCATATATCACACATATGTACAACACATTTCCGAAATGCTGATATAAAGCATTATTATTGTAAGAACTATAACCAAGGTACCAATATTATCATTTCATTATAGAGCAACAAATTCATAGAAGGTATTTTGCATTTGTTGGAGCAATTGACGAAAGTTGGTCAAAGGAAGAAAATCTTACAGTTTATCCATTCAGTATGAAATCTATCAAATCAGTTAACAGTGTCACGTTGTTACAAAGCCCACCCGCTTGATTGAGCATAAAATAATTTTAAAATATTTGTTTTTTAAATTGTCTCCTCGAGGATCTGTTAGATGATTTTTTTCATGCAACAATTTAAAAAGAATGAAACAAAATTTGAGTGAGTGAGTTATGTGGTATAAATATTCTTTACTATCTTTATTGTTTTGGAGGATTTGAATTACAAAAGTGCGAAAGCGATTTACTTAAAATATTTATAAACTGAGTGGGGTTTACTAGTAAACGCATAGCATGCACATTTATCAAGACTTGGGTGTCGAATCTATTCTTATTGAATTAATATGTTAATTTCTAAGATTGTATCCTGTGCATACATCATTTGAAAGCCGCGCTATTTTAAAAAATATGAATTTGCAATGACTGGCACTAACAAGATATGAAGTGAATAGAAAAGTGCCAGAAGACAATAGAGAATGAAAATTTTTCGCGGCGGTGGTGGGGTTTGAACCTGCGACCTTATTGGTACGACAACTCCGCCTGGCAGGTGAGAGCGTGGCTCTACCGTGTGAGCTATCAACGAACACAAAAATATTCGTTTCAAACTCAAAGTCATTACTAGATCCCTCTCTCACCCACTTCTTGAGACCGCCGATTCGTTCGTACACCACCATCGCGAATAATTTTGACCAGCAGTTAAGCTTTAATAGCCAATATTCTCAACACAAACATATAACATAGAAACGATTGAGACATTGAGTATGCTCCGGTGTATGGGGTGAATTTTTAATTCAGAAAAGTGAGTGGAGCAGGCACTTATGTTGGTAACAACAAGATATGAAGTGAATAGAAAAGTGCCAGAAGACAATAGAGAATGAAAATTTTTCGCGGCGGTGGTGGGGTTTGAACCTGCGACCTTATTGGTACGACAACTCCGCCTGGCAGGTGAGAGCGTGGCTCTACCGTGTGAGCTATCAACGAACACAAAAATATTCGTTTCAAACTCAAAGTCATTACTAGATCCCTCTCTCACCCACTTCTTGAGACCGCCGATTCGTTCGTACACCACCATCGCGAATAATTTTGACCAGCAGTTAAGCTTTAATAGCCAATATTCTCAACACAAACATATAACATAGAAACGATTGAGACATTGAGTATGCTCCGGTGTATGGGGTGAATTTTTAATTCAGAAAAGTGAGTGGAGCAGGCACTTATGTTGGTAACAACAAGATATGAAGTGAATAGAAAAGTGCCAGAAGACAATAGAGAATGAAAATTTTTCGCGGCGGTGGTGGGGTTTGAACCTGCGACCTTATTGGTACGACAACTCCGCCTGGCAGGTGAGAGCGTGGCTCTACCGTGTGAGCTATCAACGAACACAAAAATATTCGTTTCAAACTCAAAGTCATTACTAGATCCCTCTCTCACCCACTTCTTGAGACCGCCGATTCGTTCGTACACCACCATCGCGAATAATTTTGACCAGCAGTTAAGCTTTAATAGCCAATATTCTCAACACAAACATATAACATAGAAACGATTGAGACATTGAGTATGCTCCGGTGTATGGGGTGAATTTTTAATTCAGAAAAGTGAGTGGAGCAGGCACTTATGTTGGTAACAACAAGATATGAAGTGAATAGAAAAGTGCCAGAAGACAATAGAGAATGAAAATTTTTTCGCGGCGGTGGTGGGGTTTGAACCTGCGACCTTATTGGTACGACAACTCCGCCTGGCAGGTGAGAGCGTGGCTCTACCGTGTGAGCTATCAACGAACACAAAAATATTCGTTTCAAACTCAAAGTCATTACTAGATCCCTCTCTCACCCACTTCTTGAGACCGCCGATTCGTTCGTACACCACCATCGCGAATAATTTTGACCAGCAGTTAAGCTTTAATAGCCAATATTCTCAACACAAACATATAACATAGAAACGATTGAGACATTGAGTATGCTCCGGTGTATGGGGTGAATTTTTAATTCAGAAAAGTGAGTGGAGCAGGCACTTATGTTGGTAACAACAAGATATGAAGTGAATAGAAAAGTGCCAGAAGACAATAGAGAATGAAAATTTTTCGCGGCGGTGGTGGGGTTTGAACCTGCGACCTTATTGGTACGACAACTCCGCCTGGCAGGTGAGAGCGTGGCTCTACCGTGTGAGCTATCAACGAACACAAAAATATTCGTTTCAAACTCAAAGTCATTACTAGATCCCTCTCTCACCCACTTCTTGAGACCGCCGATTCGTTCGTACACCACCATCGCGAATAATTTTGACCAGCAGTTAAGCTTTAATAGCCAATATTCTCAACACAAACATATAACATAGAAACGATTGAGACATTGAGTATGCATTGATATGCTCCGGTGTATGGGTGAATTTTTAATTCAGAAAAGTGAGTGGAGCAGGCACTTATGTTGGTAACAACAAGATATGAAGTGAATAGAAAAGTGCCAGAAGACAATAGAGAATGAAAATTTTTTCGCGGCGGTGGTGGGGTTTGAACCTGCGACCTTATTGGTACGACAACTCCGCCTGGCAGGTGAGAGCGTGGCTCTACCGTGTGAGCTATCAACGAACACAAAAATATTCGTTTCAAACTCAAAGTCATTACTAGATCCCTCTCTCACCCACTTCTTGAGACCGCCGATTCGTTCGTACACCACCATCGCGAATAATTTTGACCAGCAGTTAAGCTTTAATAGCCAATATTCTCAACACAAACATATAACATAGAAACGATTGAGACATTGAGTATGCTCCGGTGTATGGGTGAATTTTTAATTCAGAAAAGTGAGTGGAGCAGGCACTTATGTTGGTAACAACAAGATATGAAGTGAATAGAAAAGTGCCAGAAGACAATAGAGAATGAAAATTTTTCGCGGCGGTGGTGGGGTTTGAACCTGCGACCTTATTGGTACGACAACTCCGCCTGCAGGTGAGAGCGTGGCTCTACCGTGTGACTATCAACGAACACAAAAATATTCGTTTCAAACTCAAAGTCATTACTAGATCCCTCTCTCACCCACTTCTTGAGACCGCCGATTCGTTCGTACACCACCATCGCGAATAATTTTGACCAGCAGTTAAGCTTTAATAGCCAATATTCTCAACACAAACATATAACATAGAAACGATTGAGACATTGAGTATGCTCCGGTGTATGGGTGAATTTTTAATTCAGAAAAGTGAGTGGGAGCAGGCACTTATGTTGGTAACAACAAGATATGAAGTGAATAGAAAAGTGCCAGAAGACAATAGAGAATGAAAATTTTTCGCGGCGGTGGTGGGGTTTGAACCTGCGACCTTATTGGTACGACAACTCCGCCTGGCAGGTGAGAGCGTGGCTCTACCGTGTGAGCTATCAACGAACACAAAAATATTCGTTTCAAACTCAAAGTCATTACTAGATCCCTCTCTCACCCACTTCTTGAGACCGCCGATTCGTTCGTACACCACCATCGCGAATAATTTTGACCAGCAGTTAAGCTTTAATAGCCAATATTCTCAACACAAACATATAACATAGAAACGATTGAGACATTGAGTATGCTCCGGTGTAGGGGTGAGATTTTTAATTCAGAAAGTGAGTGGACAGGCACTTATGTTGGAAAACAAGATATGAAGTGATAGAAAAGTGCCAGGAAGACAAGACACTGAAATTTGCGCGGTGTTGGGTTTGAACCTCGACTTATGGTACGACAAACCTCCGCCTGGATGTGAAGCGTGTCTTCTACGTTATAGCTATCACGTAACACAAAATAATTCGTGTCCAAACTCAATCATTGAATTAGAACCCTCTCTCACCCACTCTTGAGACGCGATTCGTATCGTACACCACCATCGCGATAATTTTGAAGCATTTAGCTTTAAATATGCATATATTCTCACACAAATCTACATAAAACGATTGGACATGATATGCTGCCGGTGTAGATGGGGTGAGAGAGGGATCTAGTAATGACTTTGAGTTTGAAACGAATATTTTTGTGTTCGTTGATAGCTCACACGGTAGAGCCACGCTCTCACCTGCCAGGCGGAGTTGTCGTACCAATAAGGTCGCAGGTTCAAACCCCACCACCGCCGCGAAAAATTTTCATTCTCTATTGTCTTCTGGCACTTTTCTATTCACTTCATATCTTGTTGTTACCAACATAAGTGCCTGCTCCACTCACTTTTCTGAATTAAAAATTCACCCCATACACCGGAGCATACTCAATGTCTCAATCGTTTCTATGTTATATGTTTGTGTTGAGAATATTGGCTATTAAAGCTTAACTGCTGGTCAAAATTATTCGCGATGGTGGTGTACGAACGAATCGGCGGTCTCAAGAAGTGGGTGAGAGAGGGATCTAGTAATGACTTTGAGTTTGAAACGAATATTTTTGTGTTCGTTGATAGCTCACACGGTAGAGCCACGCTCTCACCTGCCAGGCGGAGTTGTCGTACCAATAAGGTCGCAGGTTCAAACCCCACCACCGCCGCGAAAAATTTTCATTCTCTATTGTCTTCTGGCACTTTTCTATTCACTTCATATCTTGTTGTTACCAACATAAGTGCCTGCTCCACTCACTTTTCTGAATTAAAATTCACCCCATACACCGGAGCATACTCAATGTCTCAATCGTTTCTATGTTATATGTTTGTGTTGAGAATATTGGCTATTAAAGCTTAACTGCTGGTCAAAATTATTCGCGATGGTGGTGTACGAACGAATCGGCGGTCTCAAGAAGTGGGTGAGAGAGGGATCTAGTAATGACTTTGAGTTTGAAACGAATATTTTTGTGTTCGTTGATAGCTCACACGGTAGAGCCACGCTCTCACCTGCCAGGCGGAGTTGTCGTACCAATAAGGTCGCAGGTTCAAAACCCCACCACCGCCGCGAAAAATTTTCATTCTCTATTGTCTTCTGGCACTTTTCTATTCACTTCATATCTTGTTGTTACCAACATAAGTGCCTGCTCCACTCACTTTTCTGAATTAAAAATTCACCCCATACACCGGAGCATACTCAATGTCTCAATCGTTTCTATGTTATATGTTTGTGTTGAGAATATTGGCTATTAAAGCTTAACTGCTGGTCAAAATTATTCGCGATGGTGG